>NW_024583275.1:92458-94618 GCF_018398535.1 Haplochromis burtoni | reverse complement strand
GATAAAATGCAATTTACTTTCACCACTTACAATATGAGGTTAAGGTTTTAGATGCTGATGCAGAGCGACCACCACGGTGTATATATATATGTATATTTTCATTATTACTCAGCGCATGGGCGATTCAAACTCCTCGACCAGTACAGAAACAGAAGCTAACAGCATGGACGCGCTAGCAAATGCAGTTACGGCGGTACAAGCCTCTATTGACTCACTTCGGGAGGAGAACCGGGCATCTATTGCTTCTCTGCATTCAATCCTGAGTGGGTACGGCCAACGAATTACCGACATGGAAGAAGGAACGAATGAGGTTGACAAGAGACTGAGCAGCATGGAGACCTCCCAATCCTCGCTAGTTAAAGAGAAAGAGGCTTTAAGAGAGAAGGTGGCGTACTTGGAAAACTAAACCAGACGGCAGTATAAATGCATTGTGGGGATACCAGAGAATACGGAGGGTCCACTACCAACGGAATTCATCGCCAAACTACTCTTTGATGTGCTTGGGGAGAACAACTTCGAGAGGCCGCCATCGGTGGATAGAGCCCACAGAAGTTTGGCTCCTAAACCAGCAGATGGTGACAACAGATCACGTCCGTTCTTTGTCAGACTCCACCATTTCCAAACCAGAGAGCTGATCCTACGCCTCGCCAGACAGAAGGGCCTGCTCCTATTCAACGGATCGAGATTCCACATATTTCCTGACTACAGCCCAGAACAGCTCAACTAACGACGTGCAGCCTTCTCACAGTCCAAAAGGAAGGTCCACACTGCAAAGGTCAAGTTCGGTCTCTTCTACCCAGCCACTCTGCAGTTCACACACAACGGGAAACGCTTGAGGTTTCCCGAAACCTGCAGTGGCGCTGGCCTACATTAATAATAATATCCCTGTTGATGGCAGCTGGATCCACTCTTACTGGCTGATTCAGACTTTGTGAAGTTCATTACAGAACAAATCGATTTTTTTCTACAGGTAAATAGGACGGATGGCATCTCAGCTTCGACCCTCTGGGAGACGCTTAAAGCGTATCTCCGGGGACAATTTATCTCTCATTCTGCATATTTGAGGACGAAGAAGTATAGGAAGATTGACTCATATCTGGCTCTCCAACCCCTGATTTGATTAAGAGGAGAGTGGCCTTACAAACTGAAATTGATCTATTAACTACTACCCAAGCAGAGAAGCTCATTTTGAAATCTCGTGTTATTTCACAACTGATCTTATCAGATGGCTCATCAACTGAGGATCATCAAGCTATTAACAACTATTTTAGAGAGTTTTATGCTAAATTATATTCCTGAGATTCAGCACCAGCTCAAAATAAGTTCAACGTTTTTTTTTTCAATCTGAATATTCCTATAATTGACTCTGACTGGAAAGAACAATTGGAACAAAGTCTGACGCTGGAAGAAATTAAAAATGCAATAACGTCCCTTCAGCGTGGAAAAGCCCCTGGTCCAGACGGGTTTCCAACAGATTTTTATAATCAATTAATTAATTAATCCTTTGTCCCTCTTTGGGGGGAAACTCCCACTGGGTTTAAATCTGGGACTCTCCACCATTTGACCTTAGAACTGAAGAAGCTTCTCGGATGAGAGGTGAAACGTCTTCAAGCAACTCAAAGAAGTCCAGATGCTTTTCTTTCCAAGCTCCTTAGACTATTCAGAATATTCTACTCTCATTGAGTAACGTAACAGAATACGTTACAAAATGAAAGACCGTGGAGTCCTTGAGGTAGCTCTTCTGTGTGACGAGCCACTGAAGAAGTCACAAAACGTTCCTCCCACTGAAGAGGCTACGTCCAGATGAACAGAATCAACTTTTGGGGGTTTCTGAGATATGAATTCGAGTATTCATGAATAGTTAAAAAATGCTTAATTACTGATAATGACTGCAGGCACCACTGGAAAACTTGGTCGTCTGCCTATTATTATTGTCATTATTATGAAATACATTTCAAAAGCATATATGTAAACTATGATTAGGTAATATCACTTTTATTGCAGATGTAGTTTGTGAGAGAAAACAAATGCAGGACAATCCTATAAATGCTGTAAGAGTTTTGGGTGTATGGTTAGCTGTTACATTTAATAAATGTAATTTAATAAATATTTGTACTTATTAAAGTGGAAAATCCAAATTGTCACTAGGTGTGAATGTGC
>NW_024583275.1:88144-91083 GCF_018398535.1 Haplochromis burtoni | reverse complement strand
ATATATTGAAATGACCATACCTAGGCTATAGATGCACAGGAAAAATGGTCCAGACCCAGACATCTTATTAATGGTATAGCATTCCTGAAACAAATATATGAAATTAAAACTTACTAAAACCTTGACATTTTATGATGTTGTTTTTATTACAATATGATGACATCAGTCAGTTACGTTGTCTTTGTGAAGTCATAGGGTATCATATTGAAAAAATAAAATGTGTGTTGTGCTACTCTCTCCACATTCTGTCATGTGATATATTACTTGATGTGGTTTCTTGAAAAAAAAAATCTTTCAAGGTCAACTTTGACCTTGGGCACTAACAATGAAGATCAAGATCAAATGCTTAGCCAATACACGTACTCATGACCCCTTAGGCTTAGTATTTCTTGTTATATTTGAAGACAATCCATAAGATATTACATGTATTATAAAGTCTTTACTAGTTTTTACGTTTGGTGTTACCTTGATCTTGACCATCACTTGATTTTCACCAAAATTAAGTATAATATAATATTAAGGGATTGATCTCTATTATATTATGGTCCCATCCCTACTACTGTATGCATCGGGGTACAGTGGTGTCTTCGAGTAATATATAAACGGTACTGTTACAGAGGTTTTCCAGACTGTAGTAGGTACAGCATTGTTTTCTAGGGTCACTTAAACAAAAAAGAGTTTTAATAGGTTTTAAGAGGGTAATACTTGGAAAGCGTTATGGATATAGTCAGCACCCAACCCACTTTCTTACTGACTGAAAGACTATTAAACCAGAACAGGTTTTCACGCCAGAAAAAAGGTAATTATTATATATATAAACAATCCTACGGGAAAAAACTTTTCTTTAAATAACATTAATCCCCCCCGCCCCCCCATTTGTAAAATGGAGAAGTGGAGAATGCTACATTTTAAAACTACAATTCTTTTTCTGAACAAATTTTGTCTAATAAAAAAACATCTGTTGATATTACTTCAGCAAAAAGAAAAAAAAATAGTGATTTACTTGCCAACACAGATGAATAGTCATGAAGATACAAGTAACACTAAAAATGCAGCTTTTTAAGCACCCAGTGTGGGCGGAGATTATGATTTTCCACCCACAAGTGGGGAAAAGCTCTAAAACCTAATGGTGTGTGTCAGGTTGAATAAACTATTAAAGTTGTAGTTATTTTCTTAACAAAACAACAGAATTTA
This sequence comes from Haplochromis burtoni, assembly GCF_018398535.1. Classification (NCBI taxonomy): domain Eukaryota; kingdom Metazoa; phylum Chordata; class Actinopteri; order Cichliformes; family Cichlidae; genus Haplochromis; species Haplochromis burtoni. Next base: position 89,889 of record NW_024583275.1, on the reverse strand, counting down.
AAAAGCGTTTAATTTTAATTTAAAAAAGCATAACTGAATAATTACAGTTACTATCACTTTGTTCTCTTTCTCACTGACCTTCTTGTGATAAAAGGTTTTTAAAATCAATTGTGCAAATGTGCAGTTAGAAAAACATTAAGTCTTTTAATTTTCTTGCTCATAAATACATATGACCAGAACCCAAAATGTCCCTTTGTGTGATAAGTGTGATTTATGCGATAAGTGTAACTTATAAGTAATTTATAAGTTACACTTTTAAACTCTTCAGGGTGATAAGTATGACTTGTCTTTGTGAAACTTGTCAGTCCAACTTCTTGAGGAACTTGAGGAACTTCTCATAATTGTTGGAGGAAGTGGCTAATTTTATGCTTGCACTGAAGGAACTGAGAGAGATCATAAATTTTTAGAAGTCAGTTTTGTTTTCTTTGTGCTGGTGTTTGTGGTTGTGGTGGGGTGTGGTGGGGTGGGGTGGGGGTGGGTGAACCTTACATTTGTTAGTTATCTTGTCATAACACTTCCCAGAGTAAGACAAAAAAAAATTAAATACTATCCTATCTGTTAGACAAATATAGTACTGGAGCCAGCAGCTGTTTAGTTTAGCTTAACTTAGTTTGGAAATTGTTGGGGGGGGGGGGGGATAGTTGATACAATCTGCATTTTAATCTCTAAGATTTGATTCTTATTTTAACATTCACTCCTCTCTTAGACTGTTTGATTCATTCTTTGACATTTTCACCAAGGCATTCAGTGTCTCTTGTTTCAGCCAACTGTTGTTTATTAATTTTCGCTATGCTCCCTTCTATGTGCACATTAAAAGAATTATAAAATCTAGGTAATTTAATATGAAATCATGGTGAAATTACATATATATACATATATACAAAAGCAGTGATGATTTGAAAAGGGACTCCCTCAGCCAAACCCTGGGGCCAAACAAAACAGCATTCAAGTCAGTTAAAAAAAGGTTCATGTTGATTTATTCAGCCAAAACATGAGTAGCATTTTTACAAATATTATTTTGCAGAATTATGGATACAAGCATTTGTTACACCAAACAACATAAATTACAGGATTATAGTAATTAATGGACAGAAGACATCATCACAAGAAACATGCATGAGAAATCCCAAGGACAAGTGATCATAAAGAGTGCACATAGATTTGTTTTATACTTATTTAAATTTATTAGAACATTAATTGCTGGCTTTTTTTCTTCTTCTTTTTTTGTTTGTTTTTCAGATGTTTCCATAGATGTTGAGGTCTGCGGTATTAATGTAGTCATCACCTTCATCAGGGTCCTGTGAGAGATGAAGTTTGTTAGTGTCACAGATAGTAATAGCATCAGTGAACTTAATTATGAGGAACATATGGATGGCAAATTAACAATACCTCTTTGTAATTGTAAGATTTGGGCTGGCTAAGAGCCATTAGCAACAGCAGCAATACAAAGGAGACATAGGAAAAATAACATTAGAACAATGCAAATGAACGCCTGCAGTTTAACACATGGTTAATTCAGGGGGAGGAAGATGAGTACCTTTTGGGAGATGGGAAACGAGGTTTTGTGACTTTCTGGTTATCACAGGATTTCGAATTCACATTGTTTGGACTGCACAACAATTAGACAGTCAGAAAAACAAATACAATAGACAAATTCTTCTTTAAGAACTTAGAGCATATTTACCTATGACCAAAATCTACTATGTCCCCTTTAGGCCTTCTGTTGAAAAATACAAATAAATTAT
>NW_024583275.1:73739-88115 GCF_018398535.1 Haplochromis burtoni | reverse complement strand
TATATATATATCTCGCTTATAAAAGAAGCTGACAAGGCTGGCCACTATAAATGTTTTTTTCACACCCTACCTTGAAAATCTGCTCCAAATAGACCTTGTACGCAAAAAAGAGGAAGAGAAACAGGCATATGTTTTAAGAAACATAAATAGAAGTGTAGATTTGATCAAAAATGAGAAAAGGCTTCGGACTTCTGCACAGAAATGCAAATTACAGTGAGGCCAAACATCTGCAGCATTTTACAGAACTGTGGAAGGGGTTGTACAGAACTACACACTAAGAATATCTACTGCATTCAGAGAACTAAAGTTCATTAGAATTACTCTTGCCTTTGATCCGAACGAGATGGTCCTGCTCCAGAACGAATCCTGGAGATTCCACGAATTAAATTATTCGTTAATTCAGTTAACAGTTACAATACCACATGAAAAACAAATATGGTTAAGTGTTTATCCTCTTGACACCCAGAAGAAAAAATCTTTGATATTTACATTATTTTTAGATAATTTAAATATTGTGGTTGAAAGGAACATGTTATATATTGCTACATATTTTTACATATTTTCTTTCTTCAAAATTATGATTTTTATTTTTATTTTGTCCCCTGTACTAGACATAAAGTTCATTCTGCATGCCAAACACTCACCTCAACCTGGGTTATTAATTCATGTCACCCATGGCACTAACAATGACCATGGATTGTATGACAGAGGGCTGAGTGAGGCAGAAGAAGAGTCATCCTAGTCATCCAGATGAGGTAGTGGAAGGACAAATAACAGAGCAAAAAGATAAAAGCTCAGATAGCGACATACAGCTTCTAAGGAGGGACAAAATGATGACACCTGATGTCCATTATTGATAAGAAGTATTATTACTCTGAAGTGGTGGGATTTTGTTTCTCAGCTACCACAGAGGTTGCCTCTATGAAGGGAATCAACCATCTGTGGCCTTAGCGGGGGTGTAATGTGTGAATTTGCATTCAGAGGTCTACATTAAACCATGTTTTACTATAGATGCTGGGTGCAATTATATTGTTCCTAAACAAAAGCTAATATGTCTTGCTCTGAGGTTTCACCTTCCTGCTATAATGTTTGGCCTTTCTCTGCCTCATTTCATTAAAGATCCAAGTTTGACTCCCCTTCCACAATTTTGAGTAAAATCCTTTTGACTTTGTTTTAGCAACAGAATCATAATATCTGCAAAAATGGTCCTTTACATAGAGGTCTCAGGCTCATGTCCTCCACAGATGACAAAAGTGGATCTTTGGGTCTTAGGAGGATGACTTATTCAGGAATGTGGCATGCGTTTGTTTCTCTTTGTAACGTACTAAGCAAATGTGATTTCATATGACAAAAATGCAAGATGCATTAAGCCTTAAAAAAAAAAAAACAACACTGGAGGGTAAGGGCAGCTGGTTTTTTCCTCTGTTTCCTCTCCAACAAATACTATTTTCTCACCTGCGAGACATCCTCGACAGCCGATTCCACATGCTAAAAATTGGGGAAAACTACATTATGATAATGAAAGAATACATTTGAAATAATTTAAAATCACTGTGTTGTTTTTTTACCTGCCATCTCGACTTTGAAGCTCTTCAATGCGTTTTCTTTAACAAAAAAGTTGTTTATTAAGAAGCATGCAAATTAAGATGCTGTACACAAAAAGTTAAATTCCATAATTGTTTTAAATTAAAACTGAAGACATGCCTTATAAAAATAAAATACTTATTTTTCCTCAAGGTGTTTTGCCTATCAGATATTTGCTGTCAGTTAAGATCGGTGACATTGTATTACTCACTTGTATTTTTTAGTCATGAAAATGCAGACGAGTACAAAGGCCACAGTGGTACCAATCCCCACCACAGAGGGAATGATGATGTGATTATAGTTCTCTACACCTGAAAAAAATAGAAGTCGTGTTAGTGCCCTTCTTTTTTGCTGCAACAGTAGAAATGAGACTAAACCTAGTTTTATTTTTAAAGCAGAGTAAAACTTCTATTCAACATTACAAAATTCAACAACCAATTAAAAATATCTCACGTTTTACATGGAGTGTGAAAGTTTCAGGTGATTTCAGCCCTCCATTAAATTCAGCAGTGCAGGTTATCTCTCTGTTGTCATCCTTCTCCTCAGGAATAACTGTCAGGATGGACTGTGTCTCCCAGTTTCCATGTTTAATATCTTTATGATGCACAATGACCTTTGTACTATCCATATTCCATGTGAGTTTAGGAACATGAGTGGGGCAGGTGTGGATGACTGAACAGGTGACAGTGTAGGGCTCTCCTTGAGTGGCTGTCTTTGGTTGGATCAATGTAGGCTTTGGAGGCTCAGCTGAAAATGAAAAAGGCAGACATAGAGTAAGAGGCAAAATGATTTAACAGAAAACTGGTATAGATGTTTGAAGTCATGGAAGTTGGTGACATACTGATCATGTTCAACTCAACGCAGTCTTCAACAAAGGAGAACTTGTCCTTGGTGGGGTCATTGTTTTCTGTTCGCACTAGTTCAACCCGGAAACAGAAAGGGCCATTGTCATGATTTCTAATTTGAGTTATTTCTAAGGTGCAGTTGTTCTGGCCCAGATCTCCCACAAGCTTTGTTCGGCCCTTAAAGTTGTCCTTAATCAGTGTATAATCCTCATGATAGATGTTGCTTTTTTTGTCATTTTTTTCATGCCAGATTCCTCTGAGTCTGGAGGAGGGCAGGTTTCCTCCAGTATGGGAGAATGAACATGGTACCACAACACAGGATCCAACCAGAGCGTCAATGCTTTTTACAACAGTGGCCTTCCATTCATCACTGGACACAGAGCTACAGATGGCTGACAGAGAATTTTGAAAATAACAAGGAAATTATTTAATTATACATATTAAGCATAAAGAGACTGGAAATAAATAGCTGACCAGTGATGTTACCTGCAAAAAGCAGAAAGAATCCCATCAAAAGTTTCTGCTTGGCCATTCTTCTCTGATGTTGGGATGTTTGATTGACACTAAAGAAACCAAAACACTACATTTTACCATCATAACCAAAATAAACCACAGCTGTCAAAGTGAATGTTCAAACAGCATTAATGCAAATAGACATTTATATATAATTATTTATACCAATTTGTATCTGACAAATACAAGCCATCACAGTAGAAAAGGGATTTCCCCTCTGTGTAATGTAAATAAAGTATATTTCACAAGTAAATAATGGCATTATTTTAGTAAAAGTATCATATATTGCTTATATGTATGTGTGTAATTTAAACAAATGGGTAAAACGGACAATACCAAAAATACAGCCATGGAACAAAACCTTCAAGTACCACTAGAGGGCGTACCCTTCATTATTTAGAATCCAATGTTAAAATTTTATTTCATTTTTTAAATACATTTCTGAATGGAAGAATAGAATGTCAGTCTTGTGAAGATATGAAAAATAAAAGATATTGTGTATCACTCTTTGTGCCAGTTAGCTGTTTTAATTTTGTGCACATACTCATCCAAGTCAGAGTTTTTTTTTTAAAACTCTCTTAAAAACTTTTGCAGGATGGCTGCGGTTTCTTTTGGATCACTATCATGTTAGACATTTTTTTCTGAAGCGTCTTGAGACTGACATTAATGTTCCACTCAGCATTTGGGAATACAACATTTCAATAGTACTGACAACTATGAATGCCATGTCTTCGCACAATACCTCTCCTATCGAGTTTTCACCTGAGGTTGAAAACCCCAAGCAGTGACTGACAAACGTGTTAGCAAACATAGTGGATATTTCACTTTCTAGCCAAGCAATTTTCTGCTGTTCATTAGGCTTCTTTTTATGTTCATTTTAAATTAGTTTTTCTTTTTTGGTCTTAATAGTGTTAAGGTTAATCAATTTTGATTACACACAATATACACTAATATTTAACTTTCAAAATAATTTTTAACATTTTTGTGACACAGTAGTGTAGTCATATTTATTGTATAATGTTTATACACTCTGCTTTACTGTATATGTTATCACTACAATTACCAACAAATCTTTAAGAAAACCCCCCAAAACAAAAACAAACCCCATAACAGCTAAGGTGCATTATTTTGATTTCAAAGGTATGATAAAACCTATAAAATGAACACAAAAATCTACTGAATCTTTATCAGATCTATGTACTAGTGTCACCACATACAGGTGTATAACATTGTAAAGGATGACTTTTTTTTCACTTACCTGATAAAGCTGCTGCCTGGCTGATCTGAGACGCAACATTCACTCAGTACTCTTTCTTGAGAATAATGTGAGCTAATCTGGTCTGATGATGATTAGCACTGGATTCCCTGTCAAATGGAAAAAAGGGGAAAAGAAAAGAAGAAGAAACCAAACGACCAGAATAGAAAACAAAGTCAGTTTATTTCTCTATGTAGAAAAAAAACCCTGAAAGCAGATATCGAGGTGGTAGCAACTGATTTGTCTGTGCAGATTGCTGGGAGGGGTCTCTGTTGTTCTGTGTCTTCCATATTTGGGTGCATTTTGTTTTACTATTAGATACTCTGACCTAGATACCCACTCTGACCTCTGGGGGCAACACAAAAAACTGCAGGCTAATTGAAACACGGTCAAAATGCACTCATACAGTCACTATAGAAAATAACCAATTCAGACAGAGTTCAGAAAGGGTGCCTAACAGGTGTATTCAATAAAGATTTAAAGTTGTCCAGTCAGAGAAAATGTGCCCAAACAAAGGTCCAGAATATTCTACTGTTTCACGTGAATTGTGATTCAATGCAGTATATTTTGAGGTAGTAATGGTGTTAGTAATAGTAGTAATCGTGGAATCCATGTCTTTATTTATTCAACATCTGGCTGCCAAGTCAAAGAAAGAAACTACAATTCAATAACAATTTAAATAACATTTATCATTTAATTTATATGAACTGGAGGGTTCTTTGATAAAATGATAATAATAATAATAATAATAATAATAATAATAATAATAAAAATAATAATAATAATAATAATGTACCTTTTGCATTCAAAAGTAAAATATAGAACTTTTGAGAAAGTTGTCTTCAAATAAATCACTTAATAAACAAAACATAAGGAAAAGTTGTAGTTTCAGTTTCCCTCTTTACTTCTTTTTCCTCAACTAAACTTCAAATGTGACAATCTCACAAAAATATATCACTTACTACTTCAGAATTCCTTGTCTCGTCTCCTCGATGGCACTTCGACTCTGAAGGAATGACTTGATTCGCTGGGTAGTGTCATGTGTGATAAGTACAAAACGTGACTGTTCTGTGGCTTTAATGTGGATGTGTGTTTGCATTGACTACCGTAAAGACAGCAAAGCTGTGCAGAATGAAATAACCTTACCGTAATAATAAAAACAGATGTGCAGAGTTAAACTGGATCAAAATCTCATAATAAGTCAGTTTATGGATCTGCCTGTTGGTGACTTAAGGCTTAGAATTTCTCACAGTTTTTTCTCCATTTGTGCATTATGTTGTTTAGAAGGCGATGATCACAAATCCCAAGGGCTTGGCAACTGATTGTCAAACATCAGCAACACTCACTCTTGTTGTAAAGAACAAAAACATTGATGCCATTGTCTCTCTACTTCTGTTAATATCCTTGTGAAAAGAAAAAGCCACTGTGCAAACAAATTTTTTTCAAAAGATGAATGAAACGCACACTACATGATGAATGAATGAAAAAAACGGAGAAAATAAACAGATTGTGATCATTAATAACTCTTTAGCCCAGTCTGGGTCTTATTTTTCTCTCTTTCTCTTCCCTGTCAGTGGTAAACGTTTCTTCATACAGGTGCTCCTCCCCAGCGTCTCCATATGTTTGCCTGATATTCCCATTCACATATTCAATGATCAGCTGGTTAACTCACCTGCTCCTCATAAATCATAAATTCCACTATTTAAGCACACTTTGAAAAAGTACTTAGCCACACAAATTATGTGTGCAACTCCAAAAAACAATTTCTGTCCACTATAAGACAGAGGAGAACATCACAAGCCTGATACCTGCACGCCTGACAGCAGGAGGTGTATCACTCCTCCTGTTTTTTTTTCACCGGGAGACAGCGTTTACACTACAGTCTGCCTGTAGTAGCTTTTTGGCAGGAACTGTGTCATTGACCAGTCACCTCATTGTTCTGATACACAAAACAAAAATATTGACTACACTACACAGTAGATACACACTGCAAACACACTAAACATCACAAATCTCTCACATCTCAAAGGACGTCTCTTTCATTCTCTCACTGCCATCACTCCTAAAACCTCCCCCTCTTCCTAAACAACCAAATTCCATGTTGCCACATAATTTGTTGATTGGTCGACATGGTACATTTTTCCACCAATAGGAAAGGGGTGTTTTTTTTCTTTTCTTCTCTTTTCCTTTTGTTCACAAGCAGAGTGTTTGCAAGCACTGTCGTTAGACTGTGAACGATAGTATTCAGGAAAAAGCATTGAGTATATTTTTTTTATCATGACTCTGGTTTTACATGGCCTATCACCACAATTTAAAACTGGTATATATATATTTGAAGGCCACACTTTTAACACGAAAATGGAAAATCATGGTTGTCTTGGGTTGACAGCGTCTTGTTTCTATTTTATCTTGCAGTTTTACCCAATTGTTTACACACATTTTCTGAAAGCATGCCTTATATTTCCGAACTCTACACACAAATAAAAAAAAACACACACACACACACAATGGATAAAACCCTTCAATTCTTCTGCAAGATGAAACTCTACATTCAAAACAATGTAATTTCTTGTCAAAATGGCATTTTGTTTTCAAATGAGACACACAAACCATCACATGAATAGACATTTACAGTTTTTTCTGAATGCTTAAACCCTAACTGTGATTCCTGTAGCACAATCTCTAAAACTATTCAGACTTATGGCAAAACCACTCACTGAGTTTGCAAAACTAAAAGCACCAAAACTGCTTTGCACTCAGTTTGCAATTTTGTAACACACAATTTGCAAAACTGTAGGCACAATTCACTGCACAACACTCAATTACCAAATTTCCAACACACTCCTAGCAAAAGCATACACATGTATGGCTATCATTACAGTTTTTTACAGACGCTAGGACACATTTCTCAATACTTAGGTCACTTTTGCAAAACTCTTCACACAATCCTCCTAACTGACCTTCAGCTTGGCACAGCAGTTCATTTCACATTCAAAATGCACTACAACTACCAAAACACTTCATTCAGGTCTCAAATAAACTCATTCTTCCAGAACACTAGCAAAGGTTGACAGCCGACAAACACACTTTGTCACCCACAAAACAATGACCTAAAAAACACTAACAACATGTTACACAGTGTTTTCTTGTGTAAAACAAGGACACATCTCTGTTTATAATTTCAATATATGTTACTGGAATGAATCAGACATCATGCAGAATTCGTTAATATTTGTTTCTGTATTTTTATTTTTTTGCACTAAGTAATCCCAAAATACAAGAATTTGTATACACACCATCCACTGATACTCATACAATAGTAATGCTAATCTACTCGGTCTTCTCCATTTGGCCACTGGTTCTCATCCACATCACATCTCATGTCATCTAGGGCAACACACCTAGGAAAGAATCTTCTGGCTGCCAGAATTGAAGGAGTTGAACAATTGAAGGAGTAACACCTGTGTAGATGTTCATCTACAATGAGAATCAGCTGTGGCTGGTTAAACTGCATTTTTAGATTTAAAATATGTTTCAATAAAATATTGCTGTTGATTTTGCTGTCTTTTAAGTTTTGCATTGTGTTATTGTTTTGGCCATAAGTTTAACAGTTTTGAAAACAGTATGTAAGCACATGCAAAATGTCCTGTACGTACAAAGATTTTTGGCAGTTGTTGTGTCTGAGTGAGAAGATAATTCATGAAATTTGAGAGATGTAGTCATTGAATGCATTTTGTGCCAAAACAATGATAACTGGTCCTCAGTTTAGCCCACATAGACTTCTGTTGTGCTCACTGTGTGAGGAGTTTTGCAAACGTGACCTAAGTATTGAGAAATGTGTCCTAGCGTCTGTAAAAAACTGTAACACTAATTTGCCAACTGTCTGGCACACTTTCACATGTGAAAACTTTTTTAGATAATTAGTTCACTTTGCAATCAGCCTAAGCACTATAATACAGGTAAGCTGTGTGTGCGGAGTACAATGGAGGGAGCAGAAAGAGTGAGAAGTAGAGGAGGCCGAGGAAGAGGACGTGGAGGTGAAGAAGTAGGATGAAGAGGACGACAAGGACAAGGAGGAGCAAGAGGAAGACGAGGAGGGGGGGAAGATGAGGAGGGGGAGAGGAAGGGTAGGAAGAGTAAGAAATAGAATTGCTGATGACATCAGAGCTACAATAGTGGACCATGTAATCAACCGTGGAATGACCCTGAGGGTAGCTGGCCAACGGGTCCAGCCTAACTCGAGCCGCTACACTGTAGCAAGTACCATAAGGACATCTTGAAATGAGAATCGGTTAGTACAGTCACTTCGCACAAAGATTTGTAGCACTGCCATATGCCAATGAGAAACACACCAATACCATTGATGTAAAAATACTGAAATTGTTACTTTACAGAATTGCTAGATGACCAGATGCTGGGGGCAGAGGAAGCATGTTCACTGCAGACCAAGTAACCCATATAGTCATTATGGCGATTGCAAATAATCCTATACTTGGAAATAAACACTTGTGTTTGTTTTGATGTGTTTGAATAAACACCAGTACTTGAAGTTTGGATCCCTCTATGCTTATGGATCTATGACAGAAGTATGAGCTCAAACTGACATAGCCTACCTTGTGCACAGAGAAAGCAAAAGCCAGATGTGTTTTGTATTCATACCATCAGTGTGCAGTTGGCGCATTGTGTGCTTAGTAGATGATGGCTTGTGTGTACTGTTTGATACGGAAACACCATTTTTACGAAGGTGTGAAGAGTTAATCTAGCTGTGTTTGCTTTTGCAAGAGAACTACAATGTTTTGATATTGGGTGACAGGTTTTCTTATTTGTGTGAAGAGTTTTGCAAAATTAGCCAATAGTTACAAAAAATGTGCTTAAGCAATCAGAAAAAACTGTATAAGAAACAGTTGAACACTGATGTGCTTAATGTAAAACACTATGACCACTTCTTCTCCAGTCATCAAAATAACTTACTGTAAGCCTCTTTTTTTTTAGTGTTACACTTATTACAGACAGTACATAGGTCTACATAAGTGCATGTGTATACAAAACACACATACATGGTACCAAATATATATACACTGTATTTTTCCCAAAAATGCAATGTACACAGTGTTCATCCCAACCAACACAAAGTTGCATATACTATGGTGTACTATGGCATACTACATAGGTGTCAAACTCTGGCCTGTGGGCCAAATTTGGCCCGCGAAGCCATACCAAATTACTATTAGAGCTGGCCTGCTGGTATTATACAGCTAATATATATATTGTTTAGTATTAAGCTTTGCTTGTTCCATCTTCAGTTTTTCATCAAAACTTGTTTGAGTCCATAAGAAAAGATTCATTCTTATATCTAGAGGAAGATTTTTTTTCAATAAATATTAATGTTAGCCCGCGACTTTGTTCCAGTTTTGAATTTTGGCCCACTGTGTATTTGAGTTTGACACCCCTGGTATACTATGTACAAACAACAGAAGAATGTAGAATATGGAGGGAGATAAACAACTAAAAAGCGTGGGTGGACAATGAACCAGTTACCGACTCTGAAACACACATGATACATAATATAGACTTGGAGTGGTCACTATTGTGAAGCATAATCAGAGTATGATTACTGTACAGTACTGTAATTTATAGTCTTGAGAGTATGCATCAATTGTGGGATTGTATGGGACTTACTTGCACATAGTTGTATTGCAATTCTTTGACTCTTTCTGAATTGTATTCAAATGGCACCCCATAGAGCTGGTTCATCCTCAGATTATTTCTGTTCAAGGAATGGTCCAATGTTGATAAACTGACCCTATCAATATTTTTAAATATGTTGTCTTCTGTTATTTTTCTTTTATTTGCTGTACTGTTTTTGTCATTATTTTCTAGAACCATTTATAATGAATCATTTTTATGATTTCAGTCTCCTGTTCAGCAGACAGACGTTCCCGACCACCTTGTGTTGGTAAGCTTTCAGCTCTGCAATACAAATAGTACTGTAAAAAACTGTGAATGGACCTACTATGTAGGAATCCAAAGTAGGAATACATTTTCCAAATACGTGAAACATACTTGACAGCATTTTCAAAGTGTACAGAACAGTCCACAGGCAATATTCTGCTATAGTAATGTACTTCTTGAGTACAGTGAGATTTCTTACCTATTCTCATTTCGGATGATGGATGCTACCGTGTACCTGCTCAAATTTGGCTGTACTCTTTGCCCAGCCTCCCTCATTGTTAGACTATGGTTGACCACACAGTCAACCAAAGTGGCCTTGATCTCATCAGAGCAATCTCATCATTACTTGGTCTTCGTCGTCCTCGTCCTCCTCCTCTTACTCTCACTCCTCTGGCTCTGCCTCTGTATGTTGGCATCCATTGCGCCAAAAACAGAAGAACTCACCTGTTGCCCTTTTATAAAGCTCGGATTTCTTAGTCAGTAGTCTCAGTTGCCTGAACCCACTTATTGAATCAGTCACTCTTTTGGAAAAACCATAAGCACTTTTCACCTGTTTAGACACATCTTGTCAACACATTGTCATTGTGATGCACCTGTGTTGCATAATGGTGAGCACAGGTGGCAAAAGTCAAACACAATTAAAGCTCAGGTGTCACCAGTTGAACACAACAACTCAAAATTTATCACACTTGCGGCTAATGATGTGAAGGTACATATAAGTCAGAGCACTGGTATGTGAGGCACTACAATGGATAAAAATCCAAGAAGAGGAGTTCGCGTGAGAGGAGGTCAAGCAGGTCAAGGTGGTCAGCGAGGACAAAGAACAGTAATGTCAGATGAAATCAGAGCTACTGGGATTGACCGTGTTGTTGTCCATGGTATGACAATGAAGGAGGCCGGACTAAGGGTACAACCAAACATCAGTAGATTCACCGTGTCCACCATAATCTGAAGATTTAGAGAAGAGAACAGGTAGTTTTTTGACATCATAGTATGTAAATGTTGACGTGTCCTCATCTCCCAGAGGAGTCTAAATCGTCATCAAACAGCCCTACAGACACAAAAACATGTGAAAATATAAACAAACAGACAATCGGCAGTGATTTAACTACTTTAGGACCTCTGTGAATATCATTTACAGTATATATCACAGAATTTAAGGCCTTTAAAATCACAGAGCATACAGAGAAAAGTACTAAACTGAATCAATTTCAGCTTTTGTTTTTCATGATGTATATTGTATTACAGTTTTTTCCAGTCGCTAACAAGCGTTTGTCCAAACAGTTGTCACATTTGCAAAACTCTAAACACAATTAGCACAGCATCGGTCTGTTGTGGCCATACCATTCTTACATTTCATGTCGTGTTCACCCAATATGCAGTCAGTGAACACATTTCCACAATGCTTACATTTTCTTAACAAGCCTTCCTGCTGCTGCGGAGTCGGGGCGGTCTGCCTCCCCCCACCGCAGGGAAAAGGGAAACACCACCTGGGTCTGGGTGCAGTTCCCCCCTCCAGGGGCGGGGGCACCTAGACCCGGTTTGTAGAGTACGCTTGGGGAGTGTGATCGTGTGTACAACGTCTCTTTATGTCTGTCTCCACGTTGGTTGAGTGTGGAGTAAGTGCATATGAGAGCATGAAGGTGGGAATGGATGTTTGTATCTGTGTGTGCCTGTATGTCTGTGTCTATATGTCAGGTTGGGTGTCAGGCGCCACCTCTCTGGGGACATCTCAGGCCCTCCAAGGTTTGGAGGCCTATCTCCCCCTACCACCACTTCCCCTGCCAGTGGCGGACCCCCTCAGACATCGGTGCGTTGGTGGTTCTTTGTGTCCGGGGATGGGCATCCAGGTACACACCGGCTCACTCCTTGGCGGCCGCTTATCGGGGCCTGGAGCCTGGGGCTCGCTCGGGCCACTTCGGAGGTGGGGTGCCCCCGGCCTCTCGGCCTGGGGCTCGGTCACTCAGGCCAGCTGGCTGCCGGCGGAGCTCACGGGCTCGTCACTGCAACTCCCCCTGGCTTCTGCTCCGCGGCTGCTGAGTGAGCCCTCATCTGGGACTCTCCTCAGCTCTTTCTGGGACAGTGGCGCAGCTGCCCCTCTGTTGGTCTTCCTTGGTCTCTTGTGTTCTGGGGGCCTCTGGATGTCTGGAGTTTTGATCTCCTCCACACCTGCTTCACGCCCTGGAGGACGGGGCTGTGGCCCCCCCACACCCTCTAGCAGATTATTACATGAAGGAACCTTTTAAAAAAAACAAAAAAAACAAGCGCGTCCATGCTCACAGGTGTACACACGGGTGATCACACCCACAAACTACACCCTTTTTGGCTCCTACCTCAAAGCACACTGTGTTCTGTTGATCTTATGTGCTGCACAATAATGTTTAATATTTAGTATTTACTGTCATATTCCCATATATCATTGTGATGTTGTTTATTCTATTACTCTTGTTCTCTTCTGCTTGTTTCTTTTTTCTTTCTCAGCAGGTGATCCAGGTGATTGATATATGCATTTTTTTTTTCTCTGCCCGTTTGTTGGTTTTTGTCTTTTGCCCTTCTCCCCCGTCCCTCTTCTCAGCTGTTTCTCTTTCCCTCTTTCTTTCTCCCCTTCTTTCCCCCAGTCAAGTCTGTCCCGTATTCAGTAAGTGTCACGGTTCTGGGTCCATTGGACCCAGTATTTTGAGTTTATTGTATTTTGGTTTTAGTTTACTTCTGGGATTGTTTTCTTGTTGTTTATGATGATGATGATTATGATGTTTATTATTTGAGTTTCATGTTTCTGTTTATGTTTAGGATTCGTTCTTCAGTGGTGTCGGCTTAGTATTTGTCCAGTTCCATGTGTCATTTTCTGTCTGTCTCTCTATGTCGAGTCTGCGCCTTTGTGTGATGGTTTCTTGTTCCTGTTTTATTGTGAAGGTCTGCGTCTCATGTGAGTGTGTTCAGTTTTACCTTTGTCTCGTCTTGTTGATCACTCCCAGCTGCGTCCACCACCTGTGTGTTATTTCCCTGTGATTCTCGGTGTATTTAAGTCATGTCTTCCGTCATTGTAGTTGCTGGTCCGTCTGTGTTTCCACCCTGCGTCATCTGTGTGTTTCCCTGCCGTCACCATCTTGTACCGTCGTCCACCTTGCTTCATGTTTGAGTTCCGGTTTGTATTCAGTAGTTTAGTTGTCTCCAGTCTAGTTTAGTTCGTGCTCCATTTGCTGTTTGTCTATATTTATTTCGTGTCCAATAAACCACCTTCACTCCTCCACTACTGCCTGCAATTGGATCCTCATTTATTATTTTTATACGGCTCATCTCACTCGCCGTGACAGTAAGTGAAAATAAAATAAACAATAAAAGGTGAATCAAATGGACCATTACGGCAAGGCTGGGATGGTCATTTGGTAAAGTAAAATCCGTTGGGCATCTTTCTTTGCCTTTAGACAACAATTCTGATGGCAAAAGAGCCAAACGGGACAGGCAAAAAAAAAACAAAAAAACAAAAAAAAAAACCACAGTAATATAAAATTATGCACAAAAGGAATTACTAATGTAAAAAAAAGTGGTTTTATTTATATATGTTTATATATAATATATTGGTGGCCCCTAGAGACAAAACAGTAAAACAAAGCACGTACAAACTCCAAAAGCACATTTCTAGCGTTAACTGAACTTCCAAAACAGAGCTACCTAGATCACTTAAATTAAATTGAAAGCATATGTGTATTGTTTGTGTATTTATACACAAACACTCATATATATTCAAATAATTTACGTGCTATGGAGTTTGTACGTGTTTTGGAGTTTGTATGTGCTTCGGGGTTTGTACGTGCTTCGGAGTTTTTAAGTGTTTTGGAGTTTTTACATGTTTTGGCGTTTGTACATGCTTTGTCTCTAGGGGCCACCGAAATATACTTTTATTTATTCACTCCAATAAAATTAATAAATAAATCATAAATACAAAAACCACTATTCACATTTCAACTTTTAACTATTTAAATTTTCAGCTTTCCTTTTAAACAAATTTCAATTGAATCGCTACCCTCTCCGTGAACCGCTACCTTATCGTGGTGGAGGGGTTTGTGTGTCCCTGGGATCCCAGGAACTATGTTGTGCTGGAAGGTGCTCCACCTGGAGACTCTGTTGTCCTGCTGGGAGACTTCAATGCTCACGTGGGTAACGACAGCGAGACCCTGATCTGAACCCGAGCAGTGTTTTGTTATTGGACTTCTGTGCAAATCACTG
>NW_024583275.1:56728-65715 GCF_018398535.1 Haplochromis burtoni | reverse complement strand
GTATATGAGTGTCAAACTCATATATATTCAAATAATTTACGTGCTATGGAGTTTGTACGTGTTTTGGAGTTTGTATGTGCTTCGGGGTTTGTACGTGCTTCGGAGTTTTTAAGTGTTTTGGAGTTTTTACATGTTTTGGCGTTTGTACATGCTTTGTCTCTAGGGGCCACCGCAAATATACTTATATTTATTCACTCCATATAAAATTTAATAAATAAATCATAAAATACAAAAACCACCTATTCACATTTCAACTTTTAACTATTTAAATTTTCAGCTTTCCTTTTAAACAAATTTCAATTGAATCGCTACCCTCTCCGTGAACCGCTACCTTATCGTGGTGGAGGGGTTTGTGTGTCCCTGGGATCCCAGGAACTATGTTGTGCTGGAAGGTGCTCCACCTGGAGACTCTGTTGTCCTGCTGGGAGACTTCAATGCTCACGTGGGTAGACCTGGAGGGGCGTGATTGGGAGGACCCTGATCTGAACCCGAGCAGTGCTTTGTTATTGGACTTCTGTGCAAATCACAGTTTGGCCATAACGAACACCCTGTTCGAACATAAGAGTGTCCATAAGTGCACGTGGCACCAGGACGCTCTAGGCCGTAGGTCGATGATCGATTTTGTAATCGTATCACAGACCTGCGACCATATGTTCTGGACACTCGGGTAAAGAGAGGGGCTGAGCTGTCAACTGATCACCACCTGGTGGTGAGTTGGATCAGGTGGCGGGGGAGGACGCTGGACAGACCTGGTGCACCTAAACGCGTAGTGAGGGTGTGCTGGGAACGTCTAGCAGAGGCCCCAGTCCGCGAGATCTTCAACGCACACCTCCGGCAGAGCTTCAACAGCATTCCGAGGGAGACTGGGGACATTGAGTCCGAATGGACCATGTTCAGCGTCTCCATTGCCGAAGCTGCTGCATTGAGCTGCGGCCGCAAGGTGGTTGGTGCCTGCCGTGGTGGTAATCCCCGAACCAAATGGTGGACACCAGAGGTGAAGGGAGCCACCAGGCTGAAGAAGGAGTCCTATCGGGCTTGGTTAGCCTGTGGGACTCCGGAGGCAGCCGACAGGTATCGACAGGCCAAGCGGAATGCGGCTCGGGCAGTGGCTGAAGCAAAAACTCGGGTGTGGGAGGAGTTCGGAGAGGCCATGGAAAAAGACTTTCGGACTGCCTCGAAGAGATTCTGGCAAACCGTCAGGCGTCTCAGGAGGGGAAAGCGGTGCTCTACCTGCACTGTGTATAGTGCTGGCGGAGCGCTGCTGACGTCGACTGAGAAAATTGTCAGGCGGTGGAAGGAATACTTCGAGGACCTCCTTAATCCCACTGACACGTCTTCCGAGGAGGAAGCAGAGTCTGGGGATGAGGGGAATGACCCGCCAATTTCCGGGGGCGAGGTCACTGAGGCAGTTAAACAACTCCTTGGTGGCAGAGCCCCTGGTGTTGATGAGGTCCGCCCCGAGTTCCTGAAGGCTCTGGACGTTGTAGGGCTGTCCTGGTTGACACGCCTCTACAATGTTGCGTGGAGATCAGGGGCAGTACCCCTGGACTGGCAGACCGGGGTGGTGGTCCCCATCTTTAAGAAGGGGAACCGGAGGGTGTTTCCAACTACAGGGGGATCACACTCCTCAGCCTCCCTGGGAAAGTCTATGCCAGGGTGCTGGAAAGGAGAGTTCGTCCGCTAGTCGAACCTCGGATACAGGAGGAACAATGCGGTTTTCGTCCTGGTCGCGGAACACTGGACCAGCTCTTTATCCTCTCAGGATACTTGAGGGTGCATGGGAGTTTGCCCAACCAGTCTACATGTGTTTTGTGGACTTGGAGAAGGCATTCGACCGTGTCCCTCGGGGTGTCCTGTGGGAGGTGTTGCGGGAGTATGGGGTGTCTGGCCCATTGCTACGGGCCATTCGATCCCTATACAACCGTTGCAAGAGCTTGGTTCGCATTGCCGGCAATAAGTCGGACTCGTTCCCGGTGGGTGATGGGCTCCGCCAGGGCTGCCCTTTGTCTCCGGTTCTGTTCATAATTTTTATGGACAGGATTTCTAGGCGCAGCCAAGTGGCGGAGGGCTTTCGCTTTGGTGGCCTCAGAATCTCATCTCTGATTTTTGATGCGGATGATGTGGTTCTGTTGGCTTCATCGGGTGAGGGCCTCCAGCTCGCACTGGAGCGGTTCGCAGCCGAGTGTGAAGCAGCGGGAATGAGGATCAGCACCTCCAAATCTGAGGCCATGGTTCTCAGCCGGAAAAGGGTGGAGTGCCCACTCCGGGTCGGGGATGAGTTCCTGCCCCAAGTGGAGGAGTTCAAGTATCTCGGGGTCTTGGGCAGTGATGGGAGAAGGGAGCCGGAGATCGACAGACGGATTGGGGCTGCAGCTGCAGTAATGCGGACGCTGCACCGGTCCGTCGTGGTGAAGAGGGAGCTGAGTGTAAAAGCGAAGCTCTCAATTTACCGGTCGATCTACGTCCCTACCCTCACCTATGGCCACGAGCTGTGGGTAGTGACCGAAAGAACGAGATCGCGGATACAAGCGGCAGAAATGAGCTTCCTCCGAAGGGTGGCTGGCCTCTCCCTTAGAGATAGGGTGAGAAGTTCGGCCATCCGGGAGGGGCTCAGAGTAGAGCCGCTGCTGCTCCACATCGAAAGGAGCCAGCTGAGGTGGTTCGGGCATCTGACAAGGATGCCTCCTGGGCGCCTCCTGGGTGAGGTGTTCCAGGCATGTCCCACCGGGAGGAGGCCCAGGGCAGACCCAGGACACGCTGGAGAGATTATATCTCTCGGCTGGCCTGGGAATGCCTTGGTGTTCCCCCGGATAAGCTGGAGGAGGTGGCTGGGGAGAGCCTCGGATAAAGTGACCCGGCCTCGGATAAAGCGGATGAAGATGGATGGATGGATGGACAACACAAAACACTGCAAACCACAACACAATTAAATATAAATTAAAATATGAAAACAAAAAGAAGATGCAGATTCTCTGTTTTATGGGCCTGCTTGTCAGGCGTTGTGTGGAGGCGAGGAGGAAGGAACCCAAACGCAGGACTCGCAGGTAGGTGAAGACTGGTGAAGGTTTATTATAAGGAGTGGATGAACAGAACAGAGGTAGACAATGGCTGGCTGGCTGACTTGACTGAACTGAACTGAACTGAATGACATCATCAATGACCCGACACTGAATGGGTAGAACCGAGGGCTTAAATACACAGACTGGTGATAATGAGAGACCGGTGAGTACACAGCTGAACATAATGAACTAATGATAATGGGAAGAGGACTGAACATAATACACACAGACCAAGGCTAACACAATAAAACAGGAAGTGGAACAGGCAGTAGATAAACAGTGAATGTGAACTGAAAACACTGGGTCACCGACCCAGGAACCCTGACACTGCTTGAATAAACTTTCTGAATTCTTTAAACTGACACATCACGACTTCACAAATAAAGCTGGAAGCAGCTCAGACTATTAGAACCAGCACTGAGGCCTGTTACATTTATACAGTGTTAGAGCAATGGCTGCAACCTACAGCCTTTAAACTAGTGATTACAATGCTGACAGCAAACTCATCAGTCCAGATGTTACCACATAACTTTGTGATACTTACACAGCAAATTCAAAAGTGTTAAATTTTTTGGTGTTAATAGTCTCCTTGCAAAAGTAGAGTTAATTTTACTCTAAGCAGAGTCACATTCTTTTAATGTAACTCTGAGGTGTAAAATGATAGTAGTTAAAATCGAGTGTTAAAAATGAGTGTTTCTCTGTCAAATCTGGAGGTGTTAAAATGGAAACATTAACTCTTGACCTCTTAACTCTGAACTCCTAGAGGGGCTATGACACCAACAGAGTAAATTCACAGACTCCGCCCCCAGCACGGCTCCAATCGAAGCTGAAGTGAAGCCGTTTCAGAACATTTTGCTCTACATATTTGAGTTGTTTGCCATGCTTGGTAAGTCATTTTTTCAAAGATTGTTTCAATTATTATTATGAGCTTTTACTTCTGTGGCTCTTTGGAGTTGAGACAAAGCTGTGTGAAAGGCATTAGCCATGTTGCTCGGTGATAGCATAACATTCTGTTTTAGCTAGCTGAAAGGTATTGTTTGCGGGCAAATACCACAGCCTTGAAAAAAGCTTGCATGTGAATTTTCAGTCAAACTTTTGGTCAAATACACCTAAAACAATGTCTAGAATGTGAAATGTTGGTATAATGGTGCTACTTGAAGCCTGAAAACGATCGCCCATAAAAAATAAAAAAAAAAAACCGAGCAAACAGCAGTAGCAGACGTCCTGACTGGGTTCTACGTTAGCATTTAGATCCCTCCAGAGTTTTGTGCACACGGTTTAGGTAAAAATGAAAAAGGTTGAGGTTTTACATTTAGTTCAGTATTACCTGTTGCCTGTGTCCTTGTCTTTTGGGAAAATACTTTACACAAGTAATGGCTCAAAGAGGATTCCTTTTTTTTTTTTTACTGTGCTGCAATTGTTTACTGGATTATTTGTGCCATTAATTAGTGTCAACTAATTTTTATTCAATCTCCGCACAGGATATGCTTGTGAAGATGGAATATGGGGGAGAGCAGAAGTGCGTTGAAGTTCCACAAAGGGATGAATGAAGGACATGCATATTGTATTGAAGAAATAAGTGATGAGAATGCTGTTATTTGCATTTACCATGTCAGACCTTTTGATAAACAAAATTCTAATGAAAGTGAGAACATGTATACTGTTACATCTTTCAGAAAATGTTTTGAAATTGTGGTGCACAGTTCAGAATAAATGTTTTTCAAAAACCATTGCATCTTTTTAGTAAATGTTTATTTCCAAAAGAAATTTCTAGAAGTTCAGAACAGTAAAATTCCCGCTTTTTAGAATGAATTAGAAGATAACTCTTACGTAGTTAAACTAAAATACTCTTTGAGAGTTAATATATAAACTCTTAACACCAAGTGTTAAATTATCAACTCCAGACAGATTTGGTGTTTAACACTAAATCAGAGTTAACGTACCAACTCTCCAAAAAGAGTTAAATTAACACTCTCTGGTGTGGACCCATATAGACACTTTAATAGTGTTGAAATCAAATCCGACAGTGTTAATTTGGACATGCTGGATTTGCTGTGTAGAGTTAAAACAACTGAGACAGGCTGATTAAAATAACAGCTGTCAGTTCTCTCATTCCTTATATCAAGACTGGAGATCACACTACTGATTTCAGTTCATTTAATATGTGAGTGCACAGATTCATTCTCAACTGGACATAAATGATGATCAAAGGTTGTATATATGATGAATTCATCAAATCCCAGCCTCTAACACAGTGCGCTGAATCTTAGCTTTGAATGTCCAGTATATTCTAATCAGTGCAATTTAAGCATTCACTGAACCTACAGTATCTACACCTGTGTGGCAAATGTGTGGTAAAGATACAGATAATGAAATGCAATTATTACAGTTTTTTTCAATCGCTAACAAGCGCCTACCCATACTTCAGATACTTTTTCTAAACTCTTAACACAGACTCACACCTACAAAACACAATTGGCCAAATGGATAATTTTCTTCTCAAAAATACATTTTGTTAAATATATACTAACTCTCATTTCAAAATAGAACACATCTTTCTCTGCACACACTAACTGTACAAAAACACTATAAATCTGACTCAAAATGAAATTAGTCTGTCAAAGAATAACACTTGTTTCACTTCACAAGGTACATGCAGTCAATCAAAGTACACCAGGTTTCAAAATACTGGCTATTATTGACATTACAAAAACTGCATAGACTTTTATGTTTCAGTTTTACAGGTATGTGCATGCGAAACATGCAATCCACCATTTTGACACCAGAAATGTCTTGGTTGGTAACTGCATGTCCACATGTACAGTAATGTTCACATTCAAAAGCATTCCAGTAAAAAGCAAACAAGTTTCTGTGTCTTTACTGTTTACTACAGGAGGTACAGTAGAAACACGGTATGATAGGACAGAGAAAGTGTCACAGTATTGCTTACAGTGAACAAAATATCCATGAAACACACAAGAGCATTCTGAACAAAAAAACAACAGCAAAAAGCCAAGATAAAAAGGGGGGGAGGGGGGCTAAAAAAAGGCAAAAAATTTGCATCTAATCTCTGCGATCTTCAGGGTTAGGCCACATGTTTTCATCAACATCACATCTGATGTTATCCAAGTCGATGCACCTGGGATAAAACCGCCTGGTATGTCGGATCCACCCTTGGCAATCGTCAACTGTGATGTCCCTGGAGCCAGCATCCATGGCTTCAAGGAGGGACATCTGGTCATGTGGCTGATGGTCATAAACCTTCCACCTCCATGCAGAAAAGAACTCCTCTATGGGGTTGAGGAAAGGTGAATAGGGTGGAAGGAAGAGACTCACCAGTCTTGGGTGGACTTCAAACCATGTTGTTATTGCTTGCGAGTGATGGAAAGCCACATTGTCCCAGGTAATTACAAAGGTCCTCATGTTTTCACCCTCCTGACCCTGCTCTGGAACCAGGCGCTGGTGGAGATCATTGAGAAAGGCAAGCAAGCGCTCTGTATTATAGGGTCCAACCTGACATTTGTGAAGGAGTAATCCTGCATTTGCAATTGCTGCACACATGGTAATGTTTGCCCCTCTCTGTCCTGGCACATCAACTGTGGCCCTTTTTCCAATTACATTTCGTCCACGTCGACGCCTTTTGGCCAGATTGAATCCTGCCTCATCGATGTATATGAATTCATGAGGGGCCTGGTTGGCCTCCAATTCCATAACTCTCTGAAACAAAGTTTATGTAAGTCATGTTATTACTGTATACCATACTGTACTGTAACCTAGTATTGTGTAGGTTACCTACTTGCAAAGTGCAAAGCTTATAGAACTGGACATTGGATTGAATATACACTATACCTGGACATATTGTCGTCGTAGCTCCTTGACCCTCTCACTGTTCCTCTCAAAGGGAACAGTGTAGAGCTGCTTCATCCGCACTCTGTGTTTGGACAATGTCCGCGTAATGGTTGTGAGGCTGATTCTATCGATATTGTCAAATATCTCATGGTCCGCCACAATTCTAGTTTGAATTTCACGCAGTTTTATTGCATTATTTGCAGTAACCATTTCTACAATGGCAAGCTCCTGATCATTACTGAGGAGCTTTCCTCTTCCCCCAGAGGGTGGAAGACGTTGCATTCTTTAGAAAGACAAAAAATTCAACATATGCATTACTGTATGACCATATTGACATGTCAAGTGAGAATAGAAACAATCCATGTAAAATGCAATACTTACCTGTTGGTTTGTTGAAAGATGCGTATAATGGAGGCAACCGTTGACGCCTCAAATTGGGCTGCACTCTTTCACCAGCCTCTCTTAGTGAAAGACCATGGTTGATTACATGGTCAATGATAGTGGCACGAATTTCATCACTGACTACTGTTCTTGCAGCCCTTGGAATGCCACCACCACGCATTCTTACACCTCTACCTTGCCCTCTCCTTGGGCCTGCTCTTCTCCCTGGGCCCCTTGCTCTTACTCTTCCTCGACCAGACATTACAGTGTTTGTCTTTTTTTTGTTTCCAAAAACATCACTCCTCAAGGTCTTGCCTTATAAACCCCACTGAGTCTAAGCCAGAATGGAAGAAGCTGTGGTTGGCCCAATTTACCCAACATAAATCAGCTGTGTGTCAATTATTCAATTGTTTGTTTATTATCAGCTGAGATATATTTTTGATATTGATATTGTTTTTGTACTGATATCATTGCAGAAGCAGAGGTTTTTATACTGTATCTAAGGTTTGGAATATTGTTTTTGCTATTGTGGGATGTTGTGTGTTAACATTCGTAGATACTACAAAAACAGTCCATAATTTTGTTGGGAGGTATAGCTTGTCCCACACTCCAGACCGCAGTCGGACGGCCAACTCCTCCTCCTAGCCCCCCTGCTCCAGCAGGTCGCAGAGAACGGGGGTGAGAGAAGACTCCAAACTGTTAACAATAAATTAATTAAAGCAACAAAACAACCTGAAGAGCCGGTTGGGAGCCGAAAGAGCCGGCTCTTTTTAGTGAGCCAAGCCGAAAGAGCCGGTTCTCCAACAAGAGCCGGAAATCCCATCACTATTGTGAAGAGCACAACAGCTTACAATACACGTAGCTAGCTTGTACAGCTGCGACGTAAAATTTTCATAAGTTAAGATGACCTTAAAATAACGGGGCTACAAGCGGTGATGCTAGCGTTAGCCATGTTAGCACCTTACCTTCAACAGGTGGTCAAACTGCGTAAACAGGCACTCTGAGGTTGCGCTCTCCGTTTCGCTGCAGGGTCCCTTCATTCTTCACATATATGTATCGAGCCGAATGTAAATCCCGAGGCTGAACGGCCTTTGTACAAGCACACATGCTTCTTAGCAGGGCGAAGCTATGAGCTAAAAAATCCAGGCAGACAGTCCAACCAATCAGAGAGCTCCTTACATCCCACGGTGTGGCTAATTTGAATAGCCGCAAGATTTTTAAAATGAAGTTGTTAATCCAACAGCTAATCCAAAAGTTAATCCCTGAGCGAACAGGAAAGGGAAATGGATTTTGAAATGCAGTTTATTAAAGTGCAATTGAAAAAATGTTTTTTGAAGGAAGTTTTTAAAAAGCATTTTAAAAATCAGTTTATTAAATTGGAATTCGAAAATGAATTTACAAATGAAGAATTTATTCTACAATTCATTATTTCAACACAGAATTCTTTATTTAGATGCACGTGGCTCTTGTGGTCCTCCACAGTAAAGCAGGAATTGTGCTTGTAGTTTAGCAAAATTGGTTCAGGGAGTTGGTGCATCAGTTACATGTTGTAGTCATGTATCTGAAATATAAGTAATTGTGTGTAAACAATTGGGAAAAACTGTAAATTGGTCATGTGATTGGTTTGCCATGACCAGTGTTGGGACTAACGCGTTATTAAGTAACGCGTTACAGTAACTACGTTATTATTGTGGTAAC
>NW_024583275.1:38878-55205 GCF_018398535.1 Haplochromis burtoni | reverse complement strand
CTTGCTGGGTATCCAGTTACGGAAGCAACACATTAACAAGAGAATTCTGAGTAAAACCAAAGTTAGTTTCCCTAGTAACTAGTTACTCTGAAAGTAACGAGTAACTTGAAGCAACTGAGTTACTTTTGATATGAGCAACTAGTAATGTAACTAAGTTACTAATTTAAAGTAACTTACCCAACACTGGCCATGACTACTTTATTCTTCCTCAGCCAATCAGCAGGACTTGTGCGATTGTTTCAGGTCTAGTTTCAGTCATTGTGCAAATGTACTGTGCAAATGTACTTATAAATTTGGAGAAACCTGCAGTCAGCTGAGACTGAAGAAGTCACTTTGATGAGTGACGAAAACGTTTCTCCCACTGAAAACGCTAAGTCCAGATGAACAGAATCAACCTTTTCGGATTTACCTGGATGATTGAACATGCATCAAGATAAGGTTTTACTAGAGACAGACAAAATTAAGTAAATTTAACCTCGGACATTCCCCTGGTGATTAGCCATTAGTTGTGTTTGTAACATTTTCACTTCTTTTTTCTCAATGTCATTTAGCTTTTCTCAGTATCTTTTTTCGTTTCTATATTTGCAGAATTCATCTTGATGGGAAGTGACATGTTGGACTCTAAATAGGACACAGTTAAGACAGTTTACACAGAAAAGCAGTTCGTTCATGATTTGGTAACCAACAAATATTAGTACAGACACATGATTAAAAAAAACATGTGAGAGAGTTGATAAAATATGCAATGCAGCTGCTTTAAACATATACCATATGGAAAATGTGTTGTGTTTTCAGTCCGTTTGCCACAGGTGCATAAAATTAAACACATTGCCATGGGATCTTAAAAGTATTTGGGAAAGAGTGGCTTGTTCTAAAGAGCCCACTGAATTTTAGCTTGGCACTGTAATAGGACAACATCATTACAAGTCACTCATTTTAAGTGTTTACCAAAAGGAAAATTATGCAATTTATTGTTATTACAAGCTCAAATTCCTTGCCTTTGGCTCATTTTATGTTTAGAACAGATGCAGTAATAATATACAAACATTGTTCAGGTCTGCTGTACTCTCTGTCTGTAAAAGTGGGGAAGTGCTGTGGCCCTTCAGTCTATCTTCGTCCTGTGTGGCCTGATGTTTGTGTGTGTGGGATGACAGAGGTGGGTATTTGCTTGTACATGTGTATGTGTTTTCTCTGTTGCTCCTGCTTTCCCTCAAAAGGTTTCTACACTGCTAGATTACAAGCAGCTATACCTGCCTGCACAGTTTACCCTCTTTTTTGCAGGAGGTATTCTATATTTTCCTCCTTTCTACCTTCTATTCTTGGTGAAAATCAGGGTTGAGACCCAACAAATAAATAGCTTTGCATGTGCTGCTCCTTATTTTCTTTAAGATAGCAAAAAGATTCTCTACTCAGATAATCTCAGTGATTTTAGTATAGACAAAGATTTGAAATAGGAGGAGTTCATGGAAACCTTTTTGTCTGTATTAGATAGAACAGAGGTCATCAATTTGTAGCTCACAACAGATCACCTGCTCAACCAGGTGAGCTATAGCAGTATTGTTTAACCGAAGTCACAAAGTCAGTTTAAAGACAAGGATGAGAGTGACTGCAAGTCTGCAAGGTGAGAAATATAGATGTCAAAAAGTGATGAAACTGAATGGTCTTCCCCAAGGAATGAGACATGCCACGTAATGATTGCATTTATATAGCGCTTTTCTAGGCACCCAAAGCGCTTCACAATTCCACTATTCATTCACTCTCACATTCACACACTGGTGGAGGCAAGCTACAGTTGTAGCCACAGCTGCCAGCTGTGCACCGATGGGCTTTAAATCTTTAAATCAGGTCTTTAAATCTTATTTTGAACTTTTCATCTCAGCAGCCATCTTGAAATTCATCCATGTTCCTGGGTCTACATTCTGTTCTAGATCCAATAGCAGTAAAGTATGTGCAATGTGAAGTAGATATGGGACAAACACAACCAAACTGTCCCTCATGTGTTGTATAGACTGGAACAAATAGACAGTTATATAGACTATCATGAATCTGATCTGTTTCAGTGGTAAGGAAAAAACACTTTTAACCAAATGAAACCTCCAGCAGAACCAGGCTTTTGGAGGGGGCAGTCATCTGCAATTGTTGGGGTGACAGAAAATAGAAGCGAACACAGAGAGAAACAGGATGTGAAAGACACACTATTAGAGAAAAATAGTGAAAAGCTTATTTCAGCAGAACTACGTGATGATTCAGGGTCAGCTGTCACTTATCCCATAATTTTCCGAAGTGTGATTGCTACCAACCCAATTCTGTTCTGGAGGCTTCACAGGCAAGCAGAAAAAAAGTCATCGAATTTAACTGTAACTTGTATTGTGCTAAATTTCTGAGAAGACAGAATCTGGAACTAAAAACTGATGAAGCTGCTATAACCTAAATTAAGAAATGAATTATTAAAAACAGACATTTCCCTGATGATGTTACATAAACTGCATGAACTGGACTGGAGCCATCTTTAGTTCTTATGTCTCCAGCATATGTCACTTTTTTTTGCACTTGCAGCAGGCTTTTAAAATTGAAGGTAATATTTTTTCAATTTGGAGAGCTGTTGGATGCTCAAAATCATGTAGACCCTCTATTTTCATTACCTTTGATGGCTATCTTTTTGGGAACTTGTGGTCTATGTTGTTATCTTGTTTATTAAAAAATATCTGGTTCTATATACCTAAATATGCCAGACATTAATAACTGTTCTCCAAAAGGGGAAATTTTAAAAATCGTCTTATCATACTCATATTCATACTCTCATAACACATACATACAGGGCCTTGGGGGTGGACAAGTTATACAGCGTCCAGAGGATGGTCTTTGTATTCAAACCCACCTCTGGGGCTGGTGACCAACCTTCAATCTTAAATGCATATAGACACTGAGGGTTTTCGGGAGGAGCCGTGCTGCTCTCTGGCAGGAAGCACCATGCCCTCCTGTGTTTTAAATGCACTTTAGAACAGCACGCAGGAACACTACATATGAGCGGTCGGAGGGAAGTTTGGGGTCTTCTCTCAGCCCCGTTCTCTGTTAACCATCGGGGCTGAGGGGCTGGGAGGAGGTGTTGGCGGTCAGATTGGGGTCTGGGATGCGGGGCCTTCCTGTTACTGAAGAGAAGGTGGCGGTTTGCTTGCCTCCACCCCAGGGAAAAGGGTTACATCTAGGGGTGGGTTTTAATAATCGATTCCTCGATTAAAATCGATTCTGGCTTGGATAACGTGATATCGATTCATTAAAATCCTGGATCGATTTTTTAATATAAATGTATTTTGCCCAAAATTCCAGAATCTCAGGTGAAACGTCACAAAATTTTGACAACCACCAAACATTTAAAACAGTAAATGAGAGCAGGTACACGGCTTCTGCACAAAGACGTAAACACAAAGCGCGGACCCGCGGATCAGAATCAGTGAGATGTCGCCTTTCTCACCCGACAGCACGGACAAATTCAGGCCTGAAAGCCGACAGCTCGCTGATTCTGATGTTTCGGCGGGTCCGCGCTTTGTGTTTACGCCCTTTTTGCGCTGATTCTAAAGCTGTTAGTTTTATCTCTCTCCAAACAATATTGACTGAACCAGCAGCAAAAGAAGATCCAAACTAAGCTTCACATCGTCATGAATTCCCTCTGACTTTTGCTGTTTTGCTTCCACCACAATAAAATCACACTTCATGCACAGCTCTCTCTCTCTTTCTCAGTGTACTTCAAGAACAGTTTCCCGTCTATCCCCGAAATCTGTTTTCTGCATTATTCGCTTGCTTGTTACGCACAAGACTACAGTTATTTACAGTGCTGTCGGCCGATGTTTTTTTTTTTCCTTTTACTTACTTCCAAAAAGAAAACCTAATTTCTGCCGTTCAACAGGCTTCTGAACAAATTTAAACTTTTTTAAATTATACAAAAGGCAAAACGCTTAGCCGTGTCTCTAATAAAACTGCTGTAACTTCAGAGGTAATGTTCATAAGTTGATTAATGGTTTTCTTTCGTTTTTGATGTACTGCAGAATATTTTTATAAAATCCCAGGCCAGGAAAATCACCTTCATGCTTTTCTGTGTTTTATCTTCAGCTACACAAAGGCATCTGCTGTGATGCTTACACCTTTGATAAAGTCTGGAAAGTGTCAGCTTCCTTTTTATAGATACAAAAATATGTAAATGTACTGATCTGAATTATAATATTTCTCACTGTCTGAGGAAAAAATTCCCAGATACAAATAGAATTGAATCGAATTGAATCGTGGATCAAATCGATTCAGGACCTTGTGAATCGGAATCCAATCGATTCTAGAAATCAGTGACGATACCCAGCCCTAGTTACATCTCCTGGGTCTAGGTACGGTTTGCCCCTCTGGGGGCAGGGGTACCTGGACCTGAGATATAGAGTAAGTTTATTGGAAGTGTGATTGTTGGGTACAATGTCTATTTGTCTGTCTCCACGTCGGGTGAGTGCCGAATATTTGCTTATGTGTATATGGGGATGGGAATGCATGTTTGTGCCTGTGTGTGCCTGTTCGTCTGTGTCTATATGTCAGGTTGGGTCTTGGACTCCACCTCTCTGGGAACATCTCCGGCTCTCCAAGGTATGGAGACCTATCTCCCCTCACCACACTCCCTGCCGGTGGCTGATGCCCTCAGACGTCGGTGCGTTGGTGGTTCTTGGTGTCTGGGGCTGGGAGCTCATGTATGTACAGTATCTGCTCACTCCTGGTGGCTGCTTGGTGGGGCCTGGCGTCTGTGGCCCAGCTGGGCCCCTTCTGGGGGGTGGGGCGCCCTCAGGCCTCTGGGCCTGGGGCTCGGTCCTTTCTGGCACAGCTGGCTGCCGGCAGAGCCCGCGGGCACGTCACTGCAACCCCCTCTCCCAGGAGGGTGGCACGGTTGCCCCTTTGGTGGTCCTCCTTGGGTCCTTGTACTCTGGGGCCTCTGTCTGGGGCCTGGATCTCCTCCATACCTGTTTCATGCCCTGGGGGACGGGGTGTGGAGTGTGTGGAGTTTGCATGTTCCCTTTGTGTTTGCATGGGTTCTCTTCAGGTGCTCTGACCTTCCCACATTCTGAAGACATGCAGTTAGAGGGGTTATGTAATTTGGTAACTCTAAATTGCCCATAGGTGTAAGTTTGTGAATGGTTTAGCAACCTGGTTAAGGGTATCATGGGTCTGTAGCTCTGTTCACGGTTTTGGGAAACATATTTAGTTTTAAAGTAAGTTACAGGGCTTTTCTCTGCCTTTCTGAAAGGCTTATATATATATATATTTTTTTAAAAACTACCTGATACACATATCATTATAATTATGTAGTTTTATTATTACATTATTAAAGAACACACACTGTGTTTTTAATTCAGCAAGAAACATTTTGTATTAGATTTATATTTCAGATGCCAGTTATCACAAACACTTTATTGCAGTTCTTCCTGCTATGTGTGGCCCAACAAGTTATCAGGTTTAGTTGACAATCCCTTTTCACACAGGGCCATGTAGCTTTGAATTTTCTTTCCACTTAATAACAAGCGCTGTCATTTAGAAAGAGCATTTTGTAGTATTTTTGTCTAATATTTAAATTAGTTCATCTGGAATATTTGTGTGACAAACATACAATAAAATAGGGAATCACGAGGGGACACACACCACTCTCTGTTTGTGTCAGAAAGGGCATTCCTGTAAAAGTATGCCAAATCAAATATAAGGA
Organism: Haplochromis burtoni; assembly: GCF_018398535.1. Taxonomy (NCBI): domain Eukaryota; kingdom Metazoa; phylum Chordata; class Actinopteri; order Cichliformes; family Cichlidae; genus Haplochromis; species Haplochromis burtoni. Next base: position 49,480 of record NW_024583275.1, on the reverse strand, counting down.
GCTACTTGTTTTAAGTTGTTAGTCAATGATTGATTTTAATCTCATGAATTAGTTCTATCTCCAAAAGTTGTTTCTGTTCATCTGGACGTGGCGTTTTGTGGGAGAAATCCATCCAAGTGACTTCTTCAGTCTCAGCTGACTGCAGGGTTCCCCAATCTTATAAACAGTACATTTGCATAATGACTGAAACCAGCCCACTGAAGGAACAATGGGCTGGGAGGTCAGTTCCTTAATCTTAATTATGCACATTCTCATGACCATTGATCAACAACCACTGATCAATGGCCATGAGTACCATTCACAGAGAGTTGGGGAATGGCTGCAGTCACAGCATTGTAAGATGGTGAAAGATGTACCCTTAGGCCCCCTCCTCGATTCAGAGATGGTCTTTCCTTTTTCACGTAAATGGCCTCCTTGACTTCGCTCTCAAACCAGGATCACATTAACTCGGTGGACCGACACATCAAATTCACCAGGGAGGATATGAAAGTGGTAGGTTAGCCTTCTTAGACTGAGATTTCCATCAGTAATGGGGGACATCTAAAAGCTGACGTGTACAGTAAACCTACACATACGGATCAGTATTTAAGGTTTGATTCTCATCATCCACTGGAGCACAAACTGGGTGTCATTAGGACGCTACAACACAGAGCGAACACCATCCCCACTGACACAGCACCCAGGGAGGCAGAAGAACAGCACATCAGGAAGGCCCTGAGTAAATGTGGTTATCCCAGCTGGACTTTTGTCAAAGCTGGAAAGGCACTTAAAGAAAGCTGATCCAGGAGAGAAGGACAACCGCTGCCCAAGCGAAAACCTGTAGTGATCCCATATGTGTCAATGTGTCAGGAGTATCAGAACAGTTGAGACGCATTTTTTCTAAACACCGGGTCTCTGTGGCTTTTAAACCCCAAAACACGCTGCGCCAAAAATTGGTCCACCCCAAGGATCGGGTCCCCCGACACAAACAGAGTAACATAGTGTACGCTGTTAAGTGCCAGGAGGATTGCCAGGATTTATACATCGGGGAAACCAAACAACCTCTGGTGAAGCGGATTGCACAACACAGAAGAGCTACCTCGTCAGGCCAGGACTCTGCAGTCTATTTACACCTACAGGCCAGTGGACACTCTTTCAAGGATGAGGATGTACACATCCTGGACAGGGAGGAACGCTGGTTTGAGCGCGGAGTCAAGGAGGCCATTTACGTGAAAAGGGAAAGACCATCTCTGAATCGAGGAGGGGCCTAAGGGTACATCTTTCACCATCTTACAATGCTGTGATTGCAGCCATTCCCCAACTCTCTGTGAATGATACGCATGGCCATTGATCAGTGGTCTTTGATCAGTGGGTTTTGGTCAGTGGTTGTTGATCAATGGTTATAAGAATGTGCATAATTAAGGTTAAGGAACTGACCTCCCAGCCCATTGTTCCTTCAGTGGGCTGGTTTCAGTCATTATGCAATGTACTGTTTATAAGAATGGGGAAACCTGGAGTCAGCTGAGACTGAAGAAGTCACTTGGATGAGTGATTAAACGTTTCTCCCACTGAAAACGTTACGTTCAGATAAACAGAATCAACCTTTGGGATTTACTTACCTGGATGACTGAGCATGCATCAAGACGAATTAGTTCTATGTGTTCCTTTTCTTTTTATGTAATATAAATACTCTATGGCAATACTGAAATAAATTAAAAGAATGAAAGAAGATTTCTTCTAGAGGCCCAGCTACAAAATATATTTTTTAGTGTCAGTTTATAGTCTTTCTCTGAGTGTGCACTCAGTTGCTTCAGTGTTGTGAGTATGTGACTTATGCAGTAATATATAGATTACATTTAGCATATGGGACTTTTTCATAGATGAATACCACTGTTTCTTTGGGTTGATGTGAGGACGTACAGATCTGTCTTTACTAAAAATAACAACCTTGACGTCATTCTCTTTTTGGTTAGGGTGCTGCAGCCGTTTTTGATAACTGATAGACTTTAAACTTCAGCTTTCACACCCCAGTGCATCACTGGGCTCACAGTAATTTCCCCACATGCTTCCAGAAATAGAGTGTTTATTTGTGATAACACGCTTTCTAATTTTCTGTTCTGCTTTCTCTATGGCCTTATCAGAAGCAAGCATTTAACACAATAAATGAGAAAAAATGCATAGTAAGTTATTAATACATTTTTTACTATTAGTTCAGATGTTGTCAAAGTTCTTTTAAAATCAGATAGAAAAATTACTGTTGGCCTTGTATCAGCGGAAGAAACTCAACAAACTGTATTTAGATATGTTTAGTGGTGGGTATCTGCTGATAACAGGCAAGTTTCTCCTTTGCCTTTGAGTTAATTCCAGGTTATTTTATTTTCATCATGCATATTTTCAAAATATCATTGCACCCTCAAACGTACCTGAATGCACTCTGTTCCTTTAACACAGGAAGAAGCTGCCCTGCTTTTGTCAGATTTTACAAATTTACCCACACAGAACATGTGCATTTATTCCACGATTAGATCTTGCACAGTGAACCAGTCACTTCCTGTGCATAGACAATGAGCTGCTAAAATCAAAAATAGCTCACTGGTTCAAATGTGCCATTTCAAAATGGCACAAACACAAGTTAAATACAACATATATCTTTAAAGTAGACATTGAATTGAATCTAAACAAGTGAAAAGGTAAATTGCGTTTGTCAAACAAACAATAAACTTGTCTGTTTGACAAGTTTATTGTTTCTGGAAGTAAAATGATGATGAGTTGCTTAATTGCATTTAATTAGCAAAAATTGCACTCTGACAATTAAGTTTAGGTTCTTCAAAATGGATAGAGTTGGAATTATCGGAAACGTTTTGACTATATTATTATTATTATTATTATTATTATTATTATTATTATTATTATTATTATTATTGCTGTTGTTGTTATTGTTATTGTTCCATCCATTGGGGGATAGAGGTGGGCTGAAAACTGCACAGTTCACCCATCTATCAAAGGGCTAACATAGAGAGACAAACAGCCATTTGAGCTCACATTCACATTCACGCCTAAAGTCAATTTTAAAATCACCAATTAACTTAACATGCAGGTCTTTAGATTGTGGAAGAAAGGCGCAGAAGTCACACAGGAAACACGGCGCGCATGTCACTGTATACACAAAGGCCCTGGCCAGCCACTGGATTTGAAACTAGTGTGGTAATATAGTGCATACCAATAACTGTCCCACCCATTATTATTTATTAATTTAGAGTTTAGTAAAACCTAGATAAGGTAAATATAAAATAAAATCCATGTGTTACATATTAAATGTAATGTGCAATATGTTGGTATCCTTATTAATTTCTGGTAATACTTCTCAGAAATGAGCCTTTGCTCCATGGCACACTGATCTATTCTCCACAGATGTTTTGGTGTTTTACAAATAAACAATATTTTGAAAAAAATATGGAATCATATTAAGATATCACTATCTTAGTTCAACTGGGAAGAAAAAAGGGTACAGATTATTGTAGTGAGATAAAGTGTTCATGGAGAACTGAAACTAACTAACATGTCACAAAGAAAAGCATATTTTATTTTAAAAAAAAACAATTAGAAGGCTGTGCTTCTGTCTGCAGTCAGAGGTAAGTGGGTGGTCCCTTTGAGGGGGATTTGAAAGTAAAGATCTGAAAGACTCAGACACATTGCTAAAGTGTTTTGTAGCCTTATATAAATCAGCCTTATATAAATCAGCCAGACAGCAGGTAAGATATTTATATGATTAAATGATTATTAGATAACAAGTCTTGAAAAATAGTTCTCTGAAGGTCTTTCAAAGTTTTTCTTTGGACATTGGCTAAATTGGCATTGAAAGAGGAAGGAACAAAAGAAAGCATTCAGTGTCCTTCAAGAAGCCTTGAGAACTATTGCTTAAGACTTCTTAGTGAAATAACAAGAAAGCGTGCATAAAAGAGTAAAGGCTGTCTTGGAGAATAAGGGTGTTCAAACCAAATATCAACTTTAAGTTTGTTAGAATTGCAAAAACTTGTTTTTTCTTTATGTGCTGTATTTCCATGTGTTGGTAAATATTTTAGTAAATATCTGCACTTATTTCTCATTTTCCTTGCAAAATATAGAGAAATGAACAGTGGCTCAAGACTGTTGTGCAATACTGTAGCTTATGCAACTTACTAAGAATTTCAAGGTAATGAATGATGTCAAAGCATAGAGATACTGCCAGATTTGAAGCTCTGACCTGGTCATGTCTATTTTTTTATATTTTATAGTCACTGAAGGTTCTAAGAACCCCTGATACCCTCTTACAGTTTGATGTCAAATGGCAAAGACTTTAAATATACAAAGATAAGGAACTACTGAGGGTAGTGAGCGATTTGCTGCATACAAGTAAAACTAAAACAGGCAAAATATAAATGACAGAGGCAAGGCAGTGACAAAATACAGAGAGTATATATAGTAATACATATGAAAATCTTAATTATTTGAATTTCATATTAATATATTTTTCAAGTTGCTTCATTTTTGACTGCTAATTTGTTCAGTTTATGTATTTTTCCAGTGTGTTACACAAAGGAGAAGCATGGACAAAGAGGCAAAGTTTATGATAACTTGTCTGATTTTTGCAGGTAATGAGCCAGCTTTTTATTTACAATTGTTTTATAAGTGCTCTATACCTTTATAAGTGACATTCGCTTAATTCTCTGTCAGCCATCTGTAACTCCGTGTCCAGTGATGAATGGAAGGCCACTGTTGTAAAAAGCATTGACGCTCTGGTTGGATCCTGTGTTGTGGTACCATGTTCATTCTCCCATACTGGAGGAAACCTGCCCTCCTCCAGACTCAGAGCAATGTGGCACTATAAAGGCAAAACACCAGATACTAAAGGAAACAACATCTTTCATAGTGATGCTACACTGATTAAGGACAGCTTTAAGGGCCGAACAAGGGTTGTGGGAGATCTGGGCCAGAACAACTGCACCTTAGAAATAACTCAAATTAGAAATCATGACAATGGCCCTTTCTGTTTCCGGGTTGAACTAGTGCGAACAGAAAACAATGACCCCACCAAGGACATGTTCTCCTTTGTTGAAGACTGCGTCGAGTTGAACATGCTCAGTATGTCACCGACTTTCCACCTTCCAATTCCAAACATCTATACCAGTTTTCTGTTAAATCATTTTGTCTCTTACTCTATGTCTGCCTTTTTCATCTTCAGCTAAGCCTGCAGAGCCTACATTGACTCAGCCAATGGCAGCCACTCAAGGAGAGCCCTACACTGCCATCTGTTCAGTCATGCACACCTGTCCAACCCATGTACCTACACTTACATGGAACTGGAAGACAGAAAGGGTCATTGTGTACCATAGACTAATTCATTCTGGCAACTGGGAGACACAGTCCATCCTGACATTTATTCCTGAGGAGAAGGATGACAACAGAGAGCTGACATGCACAGCTGGATTTAATGGAGGGCAAACATCCTCCTCAAAATTCACACTGAATGTAAAACGTGAGATCCTTTCAGTTCTTCTCTTCCAATATGTTGGTTCACCTTAACTTTGCATGATTAAGAAAATGTTAACATCACTGTTAAAAGTATCTTTCAATGACTGTATGCATTCTTAATGATGTCATAAATTCTGTGTATTTCCAGGTATTGAGAGCTATAATCACATCATCATTCCTGCTGTAGTGGGGATTGGTACAGCTCTGCTCTTTGGCATCTTCTGCATTTTCATGGCAAAAAAATACAAGTGAGTCATTTTATAGAGAATCAAGCTTTCTGTTAACAAGGAGGAGACATTTTTCCTCTCATCAGTTCTACAGTACGCTCTTTAATATACGTTTTTTTGTTCTGTTTAAGGAACCGCATTGCAGAGCTTCAAAATCAAGAAGGAACGTAAGTAGAAAAATATTTTGGATCAGATGCAGTTGGTTTCTGAGCCTGTCATCATATATGATAACAATATAATGATTGTTTTTATTTATCACAGCATGTGGAACAGGCTTTCCAGGTTATCTCGTAGGTGAGAAAACAATGTTTCTTTTCTTTTGTTTTTACAGTTTGGAGCATTAAATACGCATGTATGTTGTTTTTTTTTAATTGCAAAATCTTTGGAATTGTACATCCACACACATCTTCAAGATTACGTTTCTAATTAAATTAAACCATTCAAGCCATTCTGATTAAAGGCCAAAGGGATTTTTGGTTCTCCACTTATTTCACCACTAACTTTCCGTGCACATATGCCTCAATGGTCTCACAGTCATTTCAAGCAACAGGGCAGATTTGTTTTTCTTTGTTGTTTTTGATACTAAATTTAAAATGATATCTCATTTTCTGTTCTTGTTTGTCTGTGGTTTCATCAGGGGAAGACGCTGAAGGTGAGCTATGAAGACAGATTTATTATGTTATTGCTTAATTACTTATGTTATTACTCTTGAATTTCATTTCTCTTGAACTTAAAGCTCCTTTCAGCATTATTTACAGTCCTGATTTCATCATATTTTTTAAAATTATAAAAATTAAATACAAGTAAAATAGTCTGATCATAAGTGTCGAATTAGGTTTGCAGGAGTCCTCTTCGCACTGGTTGATTTCGCTTCCCCCTTCATTTTACAAAGTCTTAGAAGTTGATGTAGAGTTAGAGACACATTATGCATTTTGTTTTTCTTCTTAGTTGTTTTTCACTTTTGAAAGTTCCTTGTGTCTCGTGCTTTGTTATTCCTCACATCTTTGAAGGCTTCCAGCCTACTGGATCAAAGGACAGAAACAGAATAGTCCTGTTCCCTTCTGTGTCTGTATCTTGTTCCTTTGCTTGAACTTAAAATCGTACGTATATACTTCAAACCTGTATTTTCTTATTTTTCAGACAATGAAATGAAATCAAGAAGGGGACCAAATTCAAATGGTTACATTCTGCTTTATATTTGCATATCAGCTTCAGTAAAAATATGTTAGAAAAGTGTTAAAAAAACCCACAAAAATGTAATATAAAAAAGCTTTTTCTTCAACAGATAGCTTCTACCCTTTTTTATTAACTAGTATGATCCTTTCTCTTTGTATTCATGCTTGAAAGGATGCACTATCATATGATAGATGATTTATGCCAGAAATGTTAACTGAGCATGTAGCAATGTAAGCCCACCACTTCCTGTTTTCTAAACAGATGTATCAATACTGTAAGCCTATTTTTCAAGAATAAATCTTCAATTGTCTTGAGACTGAATTCATTGTTTGAACCATAAAGACCTTCAGTATTCAGTAAAATTTTAATTTAATTTACTCTCCCGGATCACTCAAAGTACTTTATACAACATGACTTGCACACCCATTCACACCCATTCGCGCAAGCACCTTCTTCTAAGTGCTTTCTGTCTAGCATTCACACACATTCATACTCCATTTCATTAATGAATATAATTAAGGGGAAAATTATGGAAAATGTTGGGAAACAAAGACACTCTAAAGTTAAAGATGGATTTTAATTCTAATTGTAGAGCTATTTAAAGCTTTTAAAGAGAATCAAAATGCGATCTCTCATATTTTAAGACGAACAGTAATAACTAATTTTAATGTGGAGATTTTGATCAGGAGATTTTGATGAGTATGAAAAGAAGATACTCAGTTGTGAAGAGGGAAGGGTTACTGAAAACAGGCCCTGTGATGCCACTACAGCACAAGACAGAGACAATTGTTTGTCTTGCTATAAGTCTGTGTGTGTCAACTTGTGTGGAGGAAGTGAGATTACTATAAAAATCTGATGTATTTAAAGATTATCTGTAGTCTTAACAGAGTCGTGAGTAATGGAAAACTAACTACTTGAAACTCAAACCTTAAACTGTTTAGACTGTAGTTACTTCATTATTGGTTGATCGGTGTTACCTGTATACAGACCCTCTGCAGAATGCTCATGATAAAACCTGCTCATGCTTTATATTCTGAGTGATGACATTACTTGAGTTTTGTTAAAACTTTTCTGAAAAATTGATACTCATGGTAGTTTAGTTTATTTAAACACTTATAATGTTTATAAAAGTTTGAATTTACTTTGATGAAAAGTTGATTCTGTTCATCTGAATGCAGCGTTTTCCGTGTGAGAAACTTTTCATCACTCATCCAAGTGACTTCTTCAGTCTCAGTGGACTGCAGGTTTCCCCAACCTTATAAACCAGATGTCTCAAACTGTAATCCTCGAGGGCCGGTGTCTTGAAACATTTTTCCATGTGTCCTTGTTGCAACAGACCTGAATACAATTAGTAGGTCATTAGCAAGAATATAGAACTTGACTGCATGCTGAAGTGGCAACCCCTAACCCTACTCAAGTAAATTTAAGTAAATGTAGGTGTTTAGAAAAAAGTACTTCTGAAAGTACTTTTATTGCACCATGTTCATTCATTCATGAGCTGCTTTAACATTAATCAAATGGCTGAATTGCCACCTCACCATGCAGTCAAGTTCTATACTCTTGCTAATGACCTACTAATTGTATTCAGGTCTGTTGCAACAGGGACACATGGAAAGGTCTCAGGACACTGGCCCTCGAGGACTGCAGTTTGAGACTCCTGTTATAAATGTTACGTTTGCACAATAACTCAATAACACAATCATTAATATGCAAATTGTCATGACCATTGATCAACAACCGCTTGTGATCGGTTCATCAGGAACAGGTGAGTATGATCATCAGCAGGTGTGGCTGTCTCCAGAGAGGGAACCTCTCAGACCCCAGCGCTGTACAAAACCTAGGACACAGGCAAACACAGAAACACAGATAAAAGGGAGAGAGAGACAGGGAGCTCTGGGATGTAGGGAAACAAACAGAAATGGCAGGTTCAGCCAGCAAGGACAGAGGGACGGTGACAATAATCAGTCACAATATAACTGTTAACTTATAAAAATGTATCAACTTACAACTACTTATAATCTTTACAAAATACAGAAGGGCAGGCCGCTTGACCATCATTTTTTATCAACTGGTCAAAGGCGTAGAGCAGGGGTGGCAGACACAGGCTGTGTCCCAATTCAGGGTCTGCACGCTTGAAGTACACATTTTAAGTGCGGTTACGTCACCACCACGCGACGACGGCTGTCCCAATCCAAAGTATACTCCAAATGCGCCGTCGATTTCCCCAAATATCAAGCGTGGTCCATTGCACGCTTCGTGGTCCCATATATCCCACAATTCATAGCGCGGCGGTGGGTGTGGATAATTTTGCTTCAAAATACGGCAGAAGGGAGCGGCCGAAGAGGTTTTTTTTCCAAAACTTTATTGAATTTATAAAGCGAACAGTCAGTCATTCCAGTTCAGTTTGTACAGTAGACATACAAGGCAAATAAGAGTAACAATATACAGTACAATGAAATAAGAAGGATAAATTAATAAAGGATAAAAAAAGAAAAAAAGAAAAAAAAGGGGGGGAATGAGACAGACTTCATAACAACTTTGTACTTGAAAGTTGTGACAGCTCATTCGTTAAACATTTCTGAATGAATTTCAATCAATGATAAACCTTTTTTATTGGAAGTTAATTTAAGAGAGTTTAAGTAATATTCAATTTCAATCAAAAACAAATTAAATGATGGGGTTGAGTTTTGAAATTTACATTTATGTATATGGAATTTCCCTAATAAGATGGAGCGAAGATTCATACTGAATATGACGTCACTTATTTATGTGCGAATGTTTAATAATTAAAGTCAGTCATATATCCACAAACACAACAAGCTGAAAGTCAGTGATATATATATATGTAGCGCCCCTGACTGTGTACTCCACTATAGCCGGGTACGCCCTGAGTTCTAGTTATCTTAAACTTACTTAGTTGCCCTCAGTGAAAGTTCCCCTGATTTACACACGTATAAAACACAGATACACTTTTACCTTACTTTGAACTATAGATAAGAAACAGTACTAGACACAAAATCTTATGTTTAAATCTTATGTTTAAACCAAGCAGGTTTACTGAATGAACTGGTAAACACCCAATAAATCTGTGTATGACTGTGTACGTGACAAATAAAATTAGAATTTGAAATCAATGAAGTAAAAAGTCTCTTGCAATGACAAAATATAACAATAATAACAGTTACACAGTTCTTTACTGTAATGGGCCCCACACACACACACTCTCACACCACCCAGTTTCCCAAGTCCCCTCGGTGCAGGCCTGGATCGATGCTAGGGTGCGTAGGAACCAACGGTCCTAAAAGAAAACAAAATGGTGCTCCTACCTGGAAACCTTAGTCTTTTGTCCACAATACACTCACGGCACGCCGAGAGGTCCGTCCCTTAGGTCGCCGAGCTGCAAGCTTACTCCTTTTAATCAGCAAACCTGATCGGCCCGCCTTGGCAGTCAGTAGCCTCCCACTCTGTGCAGGTCAGGTGACATCCAGCGAAGTCCGCCTTTATGGCTAACTCCGATTAGCCAAGTTAGCACGCCGCTAACTGGGGATATTTCGAGGCAACAGTGCAAACCAGTCAGGGCTGCACCACCTCACAGTCACGCTCTGTTACTCAGCCGTGGGCGTGGGATGATTTATCCTCACTGTCCATTGGAAAAAAGTCTCTGTAGACACTAGCCGCATCTCGCGCACGCTTTTCTCTCTCCTCTCCT
>NW_024583275.1:5288-6981 GCF_018398535.1 Haplochromis burtoni | reverse complement strand
AGCGACAATACTCCGACACCAGACGTCCATGACTCTGCTCCCTAAGAGCGCTCACAGATGACGTCCGATGCGTCGCAGGTGTGTTGGAATGCCATCAAGCCCCGCCTCGCCTACCTATAACCAAAAAGGAAAACAAAACCCAAACAACAACAATACACCTACCCACCACCTCCTAACAGTGACATCTGACCCAGTCTGCCAATCCTCCCGGAAGCCCCTCCACAAAATGCTCCAATGATATCCAGCAGCCTCCACCCTCGTTTGGTTGGGTGTCACAGCAGTGTGGTGTAACAGGTTTTCCCATCCAGTGTGTCAAATAGCTGACATGGCTGCACCAGTGTACTGTGATGTTTCACCAACATGTGCCAGATGCTGTTCTTGCCATCCATGTGGACATCACCAGAGACAGCCCCTGCCAGAACAGAAACTAAGACTGTAAAAATCTGAAAATGCGTTTGATGCGTTCTATTTATTAATCATTATTAGGAGCAAACTATGACTTCTTGCATTCTGTTTGTTTTGTTTTTTTATCTTTACTAGCCACTCTCTAAATCACACTCAAACAGCAATTAAGAAATCAAACTTCTTTGTGTCTAGTTTAAAGACTACAAACTAAACATGAAACTATAATCTTTTTATATCCTGATCTCTCCTTAGTTTGCAATATTTAGTTATCTTCATCATTGGCCCTGGTCATGTCTCCTGTGTTTACTCCTTCCCTCTGTGTTTAAGTTTATGTGTCTGGAATCTGGGTCTATCTCTGCTTGTGTCCTGTCTTCTTTTGGTAGTCTCTTGTCCTGCGTGCATTGTGTTTCAATTCTGTTGCCCTAGTCTTGTTATTATGATCTAATTCAACTGTGTTGCCTGGTGTGTTCTATCTTCCCGAATAACTAATGATTATTTAAGTCCTTCGTTTCCTTCTTTCTTTTTTGCAACCTCCTTATAGGTGTCTGTCCTGTCTGTTTGGTGGTTTCCTGTGTATTTCTTTAGTTAGCATTTCCAAGAATATGTCCAATTCTCATGACAGTTTGCCTTTTGTGCCGTGTTATCTGCCTTTTTGCTTTGCCAAAATCCAGATCACATGAAGACCCGTTCAACAGCTCATTTGGAAGTACTGACATCTGCTGGTTATTCAACAGCCCTGCTGTGATATTACATATGGGCTACATGCCAGTCGATATATAAACATAAAGATGTACCAAATTGCAGAATACCCATATGATGTCCTGAATAAGCCTATCTGTGATTGATTAAAGATGTATGTTATCATTGTGAGATACTGTGTCAAAATGCTCCCTAACAGCTGATGTTAGGGAACACCTCGGATCCAGTTTAAGCAAGAAATCGATTCCCGCATTTTCAACAGATCAAATCACATAAAGAGTTCCCTCATTTCAGTGAAACGGGGCCTCATTTATGTTTGGTCATGCCATATTCTGTAACCTGATAAGGGCCTTGACATGGACTTCATTTGGACATGCCCCCTATGCTCAACACAGGTCTTGGGGTTTCAGTATCAGACGTAGCATCACTAGTTCCTTGAATTTCCTTTCCTTTGATTTCCAGCAATAAAGCTGTGGTTTAACTCTAGTTACTCACCTGAGTCCTACAATATTGGCTCCACAACTCTGCCTTTCATGCATAGCGTAACATGACATTTTGTCACTCACCACATTGCTTTAAATTTGGGGGG
>NW_024583275.1:0-5268 GCF_018398535.1 Haplochromis burtoni | reverse complement strand
TTTTCAGCTTTTGTCAGCAGCATGTTTTGACAAAGGAAATTCACATTAATACATTTACTTTATAGTGAGAATTATCTTGACAGTCTTTTACTGCATTTAAAATATGTCTTGATGACTGATTTATTACCTTTCATGAGGGAAAGTTTTAAAGTTCTGTATTTCAAAGCTGTAACAATATGAGATTTGCATTTATTTATAAAGTTACTGTAGAAAATCCAAAGAAAATATGCAATAAATAATTGTGTTAGCTGAATTCATGCATAACTTTTATTATCTAACATGCATTATTAGTCTAAGTCATCATATAGGTAGTTATACGGCGATATCATACAGGGATTAGTGTGCTCAATTGGCCAACAAACTTGCCTGACCTGAACCCCATAGAGAATTTATGGGGGATTGCCAAGAGAAAGATGAGACATGAGACGGAACAATGCAGAAGAGCTGAAGGCTGCTATTGACGCATCCTGGTCTTCCATAAGACCTCAGCCATGCCACAGGCTGATAGCATCCATACCACACCGCACTGAGGCAGTAATTGTGGACGATCGTGGCTCAAGAGTTGGTAGTTTGCCTTGTAATCGGAAGGTTGCCTGTTCGAGCCCCAGCTTGGACAGTCTCGGTCATTGTGTCCTTGGGCAAGACACTTGACCCATTGCCTACTGGTGGTGGTCAGAGGGCCCGGTGGTGCCAGTGTCCGGCAGCCTTGCCTCTGTCAGTGCGCCCCAGGGCAGCTGTGGCTACAATGTAGCTTGCCATGACTGGATGTGTAAAGCGCTTTGGGGTCCTTAAGGACTAGTAAAGCGCTATACAAATACAAGCCATTTACCTTTTTTTTTTTTTTTTTTTTAAAGGGGACCCAAACTAAGTACTGAAACTAAGTGACTTCAGAGGTCTGACATTTTTCTATTTAAAATCCTTGTTTTATTGATTTAGATTAGATTAGATTAGATTAGATTAGATTAGATTAGATTAGATTAGATTAGATTAGATTAGATTAGATAAAACTTTATTAATTCCTTGGGTGGGTTCCTCTGGGAAATTCTGTTTCCAGTAGCACAGCACTGACAGAAGATGCAAAAGAGTGTAAGTAGAAATAGAAATATATCATATATACACATATACACCAGAGACATATATAAATATAGAGTATATAATAGTGATAAATAGGATAATAGGAATAACCAGGGAATTGCACATTTCAACTATTTTGAGTCTATTGCACCGTTGAATATGGAAAAAATACTGCACAGTGAAAAGGGCACTGCAGATTAGTTGTTCCCGCCCGCAAATGTCCCCCCCTGTTTCTCCTCCCTCTCCCCTCCAGCGAGGAGTTTAACAGTTTAATGGCGTGTGGGACAAAGGAGTTTTTAAGTCTGTTGGTTCTTGACTTTGGGAGAAGCAACCTGTCACTGAACAGACTCCTCTGGTTGTTTATGGCCGTGTGCAGAGGATGCCCAGCATTGTCCATAATGTCCAGCAGTTTCTTTAATGTCCTTTTCTCTGCCACTGTCACCAGAGTGTCCAGCTTCATGCCGACCACAGAGCCAGCCTTCCTGATCAGTTTCTTCTGGCCTTTTTTATACAGGTGCTGCGTGTTGCATGACCAGTCCAGTTTGTTGTCCACTGACAGCCCGAGGTACTTGTATGTGCTGACCACCTCCTCTCCCTCTATCTGAACCGGCAGTGGACATGATCTGGACCTCCCGAAGTTCACAACCAGTTCCTTGGTCTTTGAAGTGTTGATTTCATGTAATATTCTAATTTTCTGCGATTTTGAATTTGGGGTTTTTATAAGCTGTAAGCTGTAATCATCGAAATTGTAACAAATAAATGCGTGAAATACCTCGCTTTGCATGTAATGAGTCTATATCACATATTAGTTTCACCATTTTTCTCTTTTATACCACATATTTTAAAGGTTTTAGTGAAGTTACATTGTCATGGTGAGATAAAGTTTCAACGGGTGTAATTATATGTGTGTTTGTGTGTGTGTGTGTGTGTGTGTGTTTGTTGTGTGTGTGTGTGTGTGTGTGTGTGTGTGTGTGTTATAAACATCAATAACAGGCCTTTTCTGAAAGTATAAAATAGGGTTTGAATATGAAGTTATAGCAGACTTGTTGCGCAACTCTTTATGAAAATTAAATGTCCAGTCCCACCTGGCAGACAGCTTAAAACGGAAATGTTGCACGCCGAAGTTCACCAAAACTATCCAGCAGCAAACCACACAGCCAATGTCTTTTTTAAGATTTACACCCCCCCCCCGCCCCCCCCCCCCCCCCCCCCCCCCCCCCCCCCCCCCCCCCCCCACCCCCCCCCCCCCCCCGTGTAATATTATAAAATAGAGTCTGCCAAACAGAATCTTGTATAGGGCCTCAAAAAAGTTAGAAACGGCCCTGTCCCATTTCCAGTGGAGGATTTTTTTGTATCCGCCATCTTATCCCTGTCATGTTTTTGTATTTTAGTAAGACTGCTGTACTTCTTTCTAGGATTCCAGTGAAGTGGGTGGTTCCAGCTGGAAAGATTTGAAAATCCTCCCGAAAGAGTCGGATATGATGTCAGAGATTTGCAGAGACAAACAACTGAGTAGAAGCAGGTAAAACAGTACTGTAATGACAACACAATAGATAACAGTATGAACTGTGTTTAAGTTTTGTGCTTAGGTTGAAAGTGACCACCTCGATCAGTAGCGGTCTGTCGTGATGGAGCGAGAGTTGAGCCGAGAGGCGACACTCTCAGTCTACATTTTAACCATGCTCGGCCCGAGGCAGGGCTGGACTGGTAATCTGGTTAACCGGGCATTTTCCTGGTGGACAGGCACACTTTCGGGCTTATGGACCGACCAGGAAGCAAAGGCAGCAGCCCGTTTCTTCATTTTCATTACTGACACTGGATTGCTCAATCAAATTTCTTACGTAAAAAAAAGTAGGAAAAAGTCCAGTTTGGAAGAAGTGGCGAAATGATGGAGAGAAAGGTTTAGTGCGTATTTGGGAATATTTCACGTCACTGCGAGCCGATTTAAGCTTAAACAGTAACACATGATACGCAGTCCCGTTCGTTTATTAATCACCAGGGGATGTCGCATAAAACGAGATTAAAGAGGCACAATCGTTTCCAATAGGGGTTAAACTTGTTTGTTGCGGTTTCGGTCTGCACACTGCCGATTTGCACACTTGTGGTTTTTAACTTAAATTTATACTTGATATTTAATTTTAGTTTCATTCTCGTGTCTTTTCGGAAATTGCACAGCTATACGCATTTCACTGCATGTCATACTGTGTATGATTGTGTATGTGGCAACTTAAAATGCAACGTTTCTATCAACCCAACAAACATTAGCAAACACACAAACTGTGTGTGTGCTATGGTCCCAGGGTCGTTTCCACAGTGTTTGTTGTTAATAGAGTTTTGAGTCTTGTTTACTCATTATGTTGTTTGTGTTATGTTTACTAGTTCTGCTTGCTTGTGCTTTTAGTTTATTTGTATATATCATGTATCAGTGTTTGTATTTTAGGTAGTCTTGGTTGTTAAATGGTCCCGTTCATGCCTTTGTTTTGACTGTTTCCTTAAAGGTAAGGACTCCTCGGTGGGATTTGATAAACTGGAAATTTCAAGCTTACATGTAAGTCCTCATGTTTTTAAATCAAATGTATACATGTGACATTATGTTTTTCATATTGTGAAACCTGCTGCAAAACAAACTAAGCTAGACTAACTATGTCAATTAAAGATTCCATGAAAATGATCTACAGGTAATGCAGGACAAACAAGTTAGTATGCTGCACTGTGATGGATTTAAAGTAAAAAAAAAGAAAGGAAAAAAACAGTCTGTAACTGGTGCACAGTGCCAGTCTAGTATAAAAAGTATACTGTTGGTGTGGAAAATGTAAATCACGCAGGATAACTAAAGAAACATTGGCTTACATCTGGTTCAATTCAGGTGTATACATCCACAAAGAGCAGCAGGTCAGCTGATCACAGCCTGTACGTTATGAAAATCTACTGGAGCACTCAAAATAAATTATTGTAAGTTATGCTGAAGAACTATTGCTGAGAACTACTTAAAGAGATTTTAAGAAAGTTTGCCTAAGAGAGTTCAGGCTGTGTTGGAGAATAAAGATGGTCATGTAGAATATCGACTTTGTTGCAATTATAAAACTCTGTTTTTGCCTTACTTATTGTAATTCCATTTTTGTTTGTATATTTCAATAAGCCACTATTTATTTCCCATTTTCCTGGTAACATGAAATGTATGGTGGCCCAACACTTTTGCACAGTATTGTAGCCCATGTAATTTGCCAAAAAATTCACTGGCTCTGGCATGAGCTTCTCTCTATTTTTTTAAGTCACTGTAATGAAGCCTGGGATATTGATTGGGGACTTTAGGAACCCCTGATACTTTTCTTCCAGTATGATGGCAAAGACATTAAAGGTAGATATACAGGGAACCTGACAAGTGAGAGATTTGCTGCTTTCAGAGACAAATAGTGCAGACAAAATATAAATGGCAATATCATAGTCCATATGAGAATATAAATTATGCCTGTTTATTATAAATATATTTTAAAGTTGTCTAACTTCTAAAACTGTGTTGTAATTTCCAGGTATTGAAGTGATTTTGATGCATTTATTTATTTGTATGTTTTTTCATGGAAAAATCCTGCAGTGTTTTGCGAGACCCTCAAGAAACATGGAATGCAAAACAAAGTTTATGATAACTTGCATGCTTTTTACAAGTAACATAATGAGTCACCTCTTGGTTAACAATTGCTTTACAAATAATGTATACCTTTATAAGAAATTGCAGAGAAGTCATTATTACGGTGCCATTCCCTTAATTCTCTTTCAGCCATCTGTAGCTCCGTGCCCAGTGCTGAATGGAAGACCAATGTTGTAAAAAGTCTTGTGTAGATTTTAAAATTTGCAGTCTTCAACAAAGGAGAACCTGTCCTTGGTGGGGTCATTGTTTTCTGTTTGCACTAGTTGAACAGAAAGGGCCATTGTCATGATCTTTAACATCGGTTATTTCTAAGGTGCAGTTGTTCTGGCCCAGAAGTCCCACCCTATACTGCCCTGCAGTATAGGGTTCCTGCTCTGGAAAATACCCAGTGTTGGGTTCCCTGGCTGCTACCCCTGACAGCAAGAGACTTATTCACTGGACTCTCTCACAGCACAATTCTTGTTCATAGTTCATGGTCACGGTTTACATTGTTGTGCCTCTCTTAGCGCTGTCTAGTTAAATCTTAGTATATACTAGTTCATTGCTTG
>NW_024583274.1:119560-121086 GCF_018398535.1 Haplochromis burtoni | reverse complement strand
AAGAGTGTCTGTGGTTGACTGAGCAGAGCACCCACCCGACACATGTTCAGAGCATACACAAAAACCCCTTCATGGTTTAGAGGTTCAGGGTCTTACAACAATAGTGCATCACCCACAGACACAAACCCTGGCAGCTGAGTGCTGCTTGTTAAATGTACCTTGTTTCTGAAATAAACTTCGATGGGCAAGATGAAGCCTGCGTATCCAGATTCCTCCACTTTGTACGGTGGATCCTTGCACACTGAAAGAGAAAACTGCTGTTAGACTTCAGCACCAGGAGGCTGACAGTTCACAAAGCTTGCTTTAAATTCATGCAGTTACATGAAATGCAGAGCAGCGCTGAGTGTGCTGCAGCCATCTGGTTGGGTTGCTGGGAGACGGCCGCTCTGACAAACACAAAAAACCCAACCATTACATAAATCACATCCCCTCCACACCTGAACCAGGTGACAGGACTGTATTAAGACTGTTGCTTCATTTCTTGTGTCATTAAACACACTAATCCTGCAGCTGTGTTCTCATGAGACCTCATTAACTCAATTTCTGCAGCCTACTCTGATGCATCGATACAGATTATAGCAAACATGTGCACTTTGGTCCCGTCCATACACAACCACAGGTTTGTGGCTTTGTAAAGCTCAACTGTGCTGCTCTGTTATTTTTGGCAAACTCCAGGAAGACAGTCGCACTATGTTAACGTAGATGTAAAAGCTCCAGACAAGAAAACAACCAAAACCACTGCTGGTGTGGAGCAGCAGGGCCGTACATACACTGCCCCGTGAACGCCGTGTTTCCATGACTGCAGGCATGTTATGTGGATCTGACAGTCGTTCAAGTGCACAATTTAGTAACGGGACACATTTGAAACAACTGGTTTTGACTGAAATCCCTTACATTAAAGTGCTACAACAAAGTTCAACATCTGCAGCAACAATAGCTGCTACATTGTGTCATTGCTGAGGTGGTAACAGTAACAGGGAGGAGGAGTCATGAGCTACAAGCCTGTTAGAAATCTTACCTTTGAGTCTTCTGAACTTCTTTTGTGAGGATTTCGTTGCTGTGAAGGACAACAGAAGAACAGGGTGACAGTCTTGGTAAACAGAAAAATACAAACTGTATTCATTACTATTCATATCTCACATATGCAGGGTAAACTAGTTCAGCCATTGACTGTCCAGACTGACTGTAGCACGTCAGCCCACTGTGGGGCCAATCAGAGGCTCCAGACATGTCAAATAAAGTGAATCAATACTGAAGTGCAGTTTTAAAACCCTCAGATTTACTGAGGAACGTAAACTTATGTCATTGCTGTAAAGACTATACACATATACTGCACCACACATACTACATCCATGATATAAAGTGACAGCCCAGGATGGACCTGGTCTGTCACGCCCTCGTGCCTACCCCTCCAGCTTTCAGTAACTTCCTACGAAACTCCTCTGTTGGATTGTTGAAGGTGAGCTTCTCACAGCGGAGGTGATTGACGGGCGGGTGACCTTCCAGGTGGAGGAACAAGTCATAAT
>NW_024583274.1:116586-118761 GCF_018398535.1 Haplochromis burtoni | reverse complement strand
TTCAGTCCATCTGGAACTGGAAATCTTGTCAAGGTGGAAGGAATTATCAAGAAAGACACATATGTGATAGTTTGGAAAGAAAAGATCAAGCAGCCAAACCTGGATCTAAGTAATCGCTTTGTCACATTTTCCTTTGTCTGAAAACACCTGCGTCTCATCTGTTTGTGGGTTTATATTGGTGCTAATGTAGGACCCTTACATTCATACATCCCTGTAAAGAGGCACTTTAACGTTCAATCACTGTTGCTCTACTAGAGACAGTGCTATTAAAACTGTTCCAAAGTACTGACTAAGCCAATCTCAAAGAGCAAGGACCGACCAAAGCTGCACATCAGCATGAAGCTATGGTCCAGCAGGCAACAGTTGCTCCTGTTCTCGGATGAACGCGACAAAAAGCTGAGCAAAAGCATTCTTCTTATGTCATGGTGAATCTGATTAGTGCTTATTTATGCACAGACAACACTAATTCATCATGATATTCACCGCAGGTGATGAAGAGTGTCTGTGGTTGACTGAGCAGAGCACCCAACAACAACCCTGCACTCCACCACCCTACACGACCTCTCCTGACTCTACATCACACTAATCAGGTAACAGCAAGACCCTTCAACAAAATGAGGTCAACATTAAGCTCCTGAGCAGCAAGAGCAGAGCAGGGATGAACGCACACGCTAAAGTTTGTGTTGGAGGTCAGTTAGGCCGTACGGGTGGAGAGCCTCAGCAAGTTAAAGGTTAGCATCCTCCTCGCTGCTCGTCGTGCCTCTCCCACCCCGCTAGCACACATGCTAATGCAGGTCACGTACAGAAGCAGGCTGCATACACACTATATCACATATGTCAGCCTGTTAAGATACACACACCTCCACAGAAACGCACTGAAAGAAACTCCTGATCAAAGGTCTGAGACTAACAGCGCACACAGCAGGGTGAAACTTCCACAATGCTCGTAGAGGAGCACACGGATCACAACGGATCCCTCCTGAGTCACAAAACGTACCAATGCAGGAAATGTACTAATTAAGTTACGTGTGCTTGTTGAACAAAGGAAGCTTTGCTTAATTCTCAAATATTGTCCGTTTGACACATGACAGCATGCAGCTACGATGGTGATGCGTGTGAATGTGTAGAAATGCTGTACGGATGGATGAGAGTAGAGACGGACGACATCTTTCTCACATCGTCCCTCTGCTGCCTCCAACATCTTCGGTCCTGAAAATCACATCTGTTCAACTCACGAGGAAAGATGTGAAAGCCAGGCTGGGTTTTCTTTCCTTCTTTTGTAATTTCTTATTTAAATGTTTAAAATTATTGTTGTTAATAAGTTACAAACTATTTTACTTACTGGTCACGGATCTAATCCAGTAGTCTAGAACTATATCTGTCCATGTATTCATACTATGACAGCAGTGGCACCTCTCAGTGTCCTTGTATACACAGCTATGTGCTCAGGTTTCAGTGGTTTAGGTTGAAAAGCAGCCATGACCTGATGGAGCACATAATGATTGTTGTGAAACGTTAGCTTCATGCTTTTCAGGATTTTTTTTCCTTCCACACTTTTAAATCTGCAGCTGTTTGACAAAATTAAATGTCACAGCCTTTGTTACCCTCAAAATGAACCAGGATGCTTATTTTAGGACAGATGTGTCAGAGACACTAGGCTTGTAACAATACTACAGTTTCAGTTTTAATACCAATACCCAGAAAAATAGCATGGTGAAGAGTATAACTGCATCCTACACCAACAGAAGTAATGGTGAAGACTTTATCTTGAAAATGTCAAGTTGTTACCTTTCAACTAATTCTTCAAATATAAAGTTGATTTAAATAAAATCAATCGTGGTGGCCTGCAGCACTCCCCCTCAGCCAAAGACACGGATTTAAAAATCAGAGCTGATTTTCAGAGATGTTGTCCTCCGACCACGAGGTCAGCGGGATGCAAACTCATCTGAGATTTTCAGCAGACACACCTCTGGTATCAAGTTGGAAACCTTAGGTGACCTCCTCCTTGAGTTATCACATTCACAAGACTTTACAAATCCTTGATCCCCGACCTTGACGCTGAGATCTTTAGAAGAGCACCTATGGCATGAACTTCCCAACCCTACATCCCCTCATTCTTGATGCATCACATCTGGACAAAGTGTGGTATTAGCTGTGTTGAAATGAAGAAGACAG
>NW_024583274.1:114260-115283 GCF_018398535.1 Haplochromis burtoni | reverse complement strand
GGACCGTTTACGAAGTCTGGATGAACCTTCAGAGTCGTAAACTGAACTCACAGCAGAGAACACTCAGATCTGATTTATGACAACATCTGCATATCATAATAACGATAACAAAAGCAGCTCCTCAGACGTGTAACTGATGAGTCCGATGAAGAAGGAAGTAATAATGGAGCACATTACGATTCTTTACGTCCAATAAAAGCTGCCAAACCAGTGTTAGAACAAATCTAACATTACGAGAACCATCGAGAAAAAGTGAACAGCAGACAGAGACAGCAGGTTGGTCACATCAGCTCCAGTCGGTGCTGCTCCTCGATATTAATGTTTTCCATGGGGGGGAATAAAGGATATGCAGGGTGTGACTGAGGTGGGTGATCTGCTGCACCCTCAAACGAAGCAGCCACAAGAAGAAGAAGAAGAAGAAGAAGAAGACGAAGAAGAAGACGAAGAAGAAGAAGAGTGGTTTATTTGTACAGCACCAACACGCAGTCGATTTCATGTGCTTCATATTTTAGGGTAAAGATCCAACAGACAATCTACGCACGTGGAAACCAAACTACACCACCATCAGAGGTGGGCTTCAGGTGTGCACCAGTACTTCCTGAAACTATTGGCCTCCTGTAACCTCACGAGGTAAGACATGCTGCACTACATCTGCTTACTAGCTATCATGTACTGGATATAAAGTCCCAGTATGGAGAGTATGGCTACAACAATGACTTATTATTCAGACT
The DNA here is from genome assembly GCF_018398535.1 of Haplochromis burtoni. Classification (NCBI taxonomy): domain Eukaryota; kingdom Metazoa; phylum Chordata; class Actinopteri; order Cichliformes; family Cichlidae; genus Haplochromis; species Haplochromis burtoni. Next base: position 114,552 of record NW_024583274.1, on the reverse strand, counting down.
TATGGATATATTCATGTCAAAAAGGTTAACAAATAACAATAAATGAATGCATAGGCTTTCACAGGTTTCAGGCCCTAATAAAACTCCACCAGCAGGCCACGAGTCTCAGAGCGAGTCCTGACTCAGGCCTCGGAGCTTTGCTGTGGGGAGGGACTGTAAAGAAAGACAAATGTTTTATGGTAAGGCCAACTGAGAGGAGTGAAAGAGCTTTCAACAGACACCCCAAATAAATCAAGCTTCAATAAACCACTTCCTCAAACTTCCTTTCATTGATTGAACCGAGGAAGAGTTG
>NW_024583274.1:111339-112994 GCF_018398535.1 Haplochromis burtoni | reverse complement strand
GCAGCAGATCCTGGAAGTCATGTAAGCTGTGAGGCAAGGCCTCCTTGGACTGGACTTGTTTGTCCAACACGCCCCACAGATGCTCGACTGAACTGATATCTGTGGAATCTGAAGCCCAACTCAACACCTTAGACTTGTCCCAGTTGTCCCAGTTTGTGCTACTCAAAGAAGGCACCTTCTCCCACTTCTCCATCATCCTGTCCTGATGCTCAGGTGTCCACTGGTGACCCTTTTGGCAGTAGACGGGGGTCAGCGTGGACATCATTACTGCTGTGCAGCCCCATGTGCAACAAACTGCGACACGCTGTGTGTTCTGACACGTTTCTATCAGAACCAGCATCAACCTTTTCATCAGTGTGAGCTTCAGTCAGTCACCTGTTGGACTGGCACAAACAGGTCAGTCTTTGCACCCTGCTGGTTAACCCCTACCTTCATTAGATCACTTTTGATACTGACCAGTGCAGACTGGGAACATCCCATAGGAGCTGAAGGTTTAGAGATGCAGTAACACAATCTTAAACCCTTATGCTTGCTCATGTTTCCTGCTATTAAGGAGAAAACCTTCACATGCTCCCTGATCGATGCCACTCACCAACAGGTGCATTGATGAAGAGATGACCAGCACCATCACCTCACCCGTCAGTGGTGGATTTCCATATTACCACACTAAGCCTTCTTTTCCACAGTGGCTCTAGTGTGTAGGGCTGTGTCAGCTGGGTGCCGTGTTTCATTAACAGTTAATCTTGTACTCTTCTAAAAACTCAACTGTGTGTCACTCTAAGCAGATGATGTCTGCCACTGCTGAACAGGTTGTCAGGATACTACAATTTCAAACTCAGTACTGACACCAGGGACGATTCTGACCCCCTCCTGCAACAACACGTGGTGAAGAAGTTGTACCTTCAAAACATTAACTTGTTCATTTTTCAACAAATTGTCCCAGTTATATGTTAGCTTTAACAAAATAACTATTGAAGCTTAAAGGTTTTATTTATTTTACATAATTTCATTACAAATTATTGCAGGAAAATATATTTCAGAATCTACTAATGAACAATGGGCGCAAACAAACAACGCTTTACCATCTACATGACTGAATTATTGTAGAAGAAGAACATAATTAAAATGAGTTTGAATTGGGGTCGGGCGACTGGATAAATATACTGACTATCGCCGATAGGCTGAGCATACTCAGCCGGATGGTGGACACGTGCATGCTCATGCAAGTTAGTCGAGTTTGAGTACTTTGCTCGTACTACACTAGAGATTATTGGTGCACCATAATTTTAGAAAGGGGTGCAAACATAAGGCCCGGGGACCAGCATCGGTCTAGCAAAGACTTCAGTCTGACCCACTGCACAGCTGTAAACACTGAAGGTGTAAACTTGGCATTTTCTCTACATTTTACAGCTTTTTCCGATAGATAAAGGGCACTGATACTACACTAACATAATAAAACAACAGAGGAACAGTTAAATCAGATAACTGTGTCAATTAAAAATGTCCAGTTTCAGATTTATAGGTCAGTAAGTGAGCTACCAGAACTTTACTAATTTATCTGAGACATTTTCTTAGAATTTAATTCCAGAGAGTCACGCTGACAGATTTCTTTCTTTATCATGTAGAAAAGTTGAGACGTCCTGTTTTCCTTATTT
>NW_024583274.1:103569-110857 GCF_018398535.1 Haplochromis burtoni | reverse complement strand
TAAGATACCTCGGAGTCTAACTTCTCTATGGATAAAGGTGGGCTGTATGAGCTAAATAAGTTCAACATCACTGATCGTCCTTACTGTCTGTGGAGCTATGTGATGAACACTGGGTGGACAGTCTGAAGGTTGACTGTGGGCTTCTCCAAGGTTAGTTGTTTACACTGGTTTGTACTGGTCTGGGAAACGTTTGGAAATTCATAAATGAATGTATGACACACTAAACTATTTAGTTTTGTATGTAGTAATATTATTGTGTCTATTACAGCTACTACTAATGTTATACTAATTACTACTGCTGCTATAAATAATAAAAGATGCATGTAGACACATACTTCACCTGATTATGCTTATTGTCATCATTGTTATTACTGTATTATAATAACCCGAAGCACCAGCCTGCACCTCTACACTCACTCATTTGTGTTGTCTGTTGTTATTTATGTGATTATTGGTGTCAAAACATGAAAAGTGAAACGACACCAGGACGTAACATTACACAGACAACATGACAGAAAGGACTTTCAGTGAGAACCTGACTCTGCCAACGCTGCACTGCAGTGTGAAATAAATGCACGCACATGAAGATACAACACACATTAAAAGTATACATATACACACACATACACACACACACGTGTGTGTTTGATCAATTACAGATGTGGAGCCCTTAACCCCCCCTCCACCACACAAAGCACCAGGGCAGCTCTCCTCACCTCGCTTTGGTTTCGGGAAGCTTTCGTGCAGATGAAAAACCACTTTCTCCACAAAGTGCTGGATGTTGCTGTGCTCTGGTCCTCGCACAAACACCATCCAGTCGTGGGTGAACCCTTCCACCGTGGGTTTCTTTCTGACCTGGGCACGATGACCAAGTTCCAGTTTCACCTGTACAGCACCCTGCAGAGCACAAAGACGCAGGGTTAGCGTTACTAAAGACGGGTCCATGTTTCGTGCAGGTGTTTGTTCCTGAAACACTGAGTCTGCTGCTGTCCAACAACGTGTGTCCCTCTGAGCTGAAGCAACAGGTACACGCTTACACACATGAGCTGCTCACACTTCAACCTTCGTGTGTCCTGCGCTTTGTTTCCTGAGCTAACGTTACACAACTGTTAAACCGTAACATGTAAGAATAAAGAGCAAACTTCTCAACAAAGTTGGCATGTCTGCGTTACCGGCCCAGCGACTGCTCTCACTGACCACAGCCGCTCTCCAACACTCTATCGGCGCATTAGCCAAAGCGTTTCGGGGGTTTCTCCCGAAAGATTGTCCTCTGTCTGTCTCTGAGGGGAATTTAACATCTCTATTATTTCATGTGGTAGCGGCGCGCTAAGTAGCAGTACAGCCCGAAAACCCTTGTTGCAGAAAAACCCACGGACCCCTCCGGTGTGCCATAAATGTCCACGCGTAGTGTTTAAACCCGAGCCGGGAACAGCAAAGCCCCGTGAGCAGCTACTTACCGAGCTGGCCATAGCTGAGGCCGAGCCTTCCTGTTATTTCATGGAGACTTCGTTTATATCAAATGAGAGGTGAGAGCAGTTTGCCTATGACGGCCGACATGGTTTCTTAGGGACTCAACTCAGACACAAGACTTTGAAAGGCTCGCCGGCTGTAAAGCGTCTGTAATGACGTGGACAGTATCCGCTTGGGGCTTTTCAAAGTAAAACACTTGCGGTAAAGATGCACTCCAGGTCCCCACATAAATAACATTCTCCTTATATATATTTCTTTAGATTTGTCTTTCTTTTGTTTCGTCTTTCAGATAATCTCCACATGTGTTTATTTGAAAAGATTCAGGTTTCTTAACTACTTTTCGACTTTGTTGTTAGCATATATACACACAGCTGTTTATAATCCCGGCGTGTATGATTTTAACCTGTATATGGATGACCCAGAATGAATCATTTTAATTAGTAAATTACTTTATTTTTTATACCGTTGCCAGCAATCCAGCTGCACAGACATTTACTTCCAACATTAAGCTGTTAATGCAGCTCCAAAGACTTCTGCACTCTGCCAGGATTAAAACTAAGCTATGCTTCTCTAATTGTATAACAATCCATCCATCCATCTTCATCCGCTTTATCCGAGGTCGCGGGGGCAGCAGCCTAAGCAAAGAGGCCCAGACCTCCCTCTCCCCAGCCACCTCCTCCAGCTTATCCGGGGGAATACCAAGGCGTTCCCAGGCCAGCCGAGAGATATAATCTCTCCAGCGTGTCCTGGGTCTGCCCCGGGGCCTCCTCCCGGTGGGACATGCCTGGAACACCTCACCCAGGAGGCGCCCAGGGGGCATCCTTGTCAGATGCCCGAACCACCTCAGCTGGCTCCTTTCGATGTGGAGCAGCAGCGGCTCTACTCTGAGCCCCTCCCGGATGGCCGAACTTCTCACCCTATCTCTAAGGGAGAGGCCAGCCACCCTTCGGAGGAAGCTCATTTCTGCCGCTTGTATCCGCGATCTCGTTCTTTCGGTCACTACCCACAGCTCGTGGCCATAGGTGAGGGTAGGGACGTAGATCGACCGGTAAATTGAGAGCTTCGCTTTTACACTCAGCTCCCTCTTCACCACGACAGACCGGTGCAGCGTCCGCATTACTGCAGCTGCAGCCCCAATCCGTCTGTCGATCTCCGGCTCCCTTCTCCCATCACTCGCGAACAAGACCCCGAGATACTTGAACTCCTAGTTAGTTGAATGCATGTTTTCACCTGTGCAATAGTAAGCGAATGTAGAGTCCCACTGCCATTCCCTATAGGTTTGGGTCTCGAATCACTGATACTGGAGTGAGATTTACAGTCTATAAAGTCTTTAAAGGACTTCAGTGGCAAAGAGAATATTTTCACACACTTACTGGATGTTAAGTCTGTTTGCCATGACTTTAAACCAATTTGTTAGGAAAGTAAAAGATCATGTAGCTATTGTGATATTAATTAGAATCAGAATACTTTATTGATCCCGAGGGGAAATCATTTAATATTAATAATTAATAATTATATTAATACTCAATATTAATAGTAATTATTAATTAATAATATTTAATATTAATTATCACTACAGTGTCATTATTTATCTTTAAATTCATTTTAATGACTGCTAACTACGGTGCACTTTATCCAAAAATTATCCAGTATTTTATTTTGAGCATGAAATGCGGTCACTTCCGTTACGGTCTTTGTTACGTTCAACAAACCTGATCGCTTTAAGAGGCACAGCGCACGCGCGGCTTGGTGTACCCGCTTGAGGCCTCAGAAAGAGCACGAGATGCAAAGAACCAATAAGAGAACAACAGATCCACAGATCTCCAATCAACTACCGGCAACCTCCCGTAAGAACGCTACGTTCAGGTCCCAAAGGAAACCTGAAGTTTCTGACTTAAAACAATCAAATGTAACGTTCAAAGTCGATCGAACTGGAGTTTACGTTTAAAATGATAATCTGATTGTTCCTGGCTAACGAAAAGAAGCAATTCAGTGAACTCCAGTTTCCCCTTTTCTGTGCATATATGTTACTAAAAAGGTTTTTTACTATACTGCATAATAACTCCCAAATTTGGACAAAATAATAAGAAAGTCTATGAAAAACCCTCTTAAGAGACAAAAACAACAAGAAGACAAAATACATGAAGACCTGCAGCTCACGCTCCAAGAAATCCAGAAAAGAAACGAGCAGTTAGAAGACAAGCACAAAGAGGTCCAACAGAGAAATGCAGACATGCACAAGGACAAGCTGATACAGGAGGCAACATCCAAACAACTCAAAGACAAGCTTGAAGAACAACAAGCAACATTGGAAGAGGTGGAACAAAGATGTGAGAAACTTGAAGAACAAAACGCAGAAACCATCGATGAGCTGAGAAATCTCATCCTGGAGAAAAAAGCGCTCGTGGAAAAGTGCATGAAAAAAAAGAGAAAATGGTTCCACTTGTTCCGGAGGAGAGACGCTACTGCTTCCTCACCTGATGTAGCCTCGTCTTGCTCCACCTCTGTTAACCCCCCCAACCAGTCCCGGCCGTTGACTGTCCCCTCCTGAGCCTGGTTCTGCCGGAGGTTCCTGCCCGTTTAAAGGCAGTTTTTCCTCCCCACTGTCGCCAAGTGCTTGCTCAGAGGGGATTGTTGGGCTTTTCTCTCCTCTGCCTTGTTTCTTCATTTACTTGTTTAACTTTTTTCAACTTATCTAAATAATAAACCAATTAAATTTATCCTTTGAGTATTTTTCATCTCATCTTTACAGAATCTTTCCAAAACATTTTCAAACATTCAGATCTGTCTTTTATTTTCTTCTTGAAGCCTCATAAATTATTTAGGCCAAATCTTTAAAACAGTGTCATTTCATACACATTTTCAATTCACTTCAATCGCACAAATGCAGAAATAATTATTTGCAGTATCTTATTTATTATGAGAATGTCATGCCTGATCATTTGTACCTACACCACCAAAAATGGGGGCAAAAGGGAGGAGATCATGTTTAATCGGTTATAAGAAAAGGTCAGAAATATAAGTGCCGACATGAGCAGCGTCCACAGAAACCTCTGACTCTCAGCTCAAAGCTCATATAAACCATTTCTACAACCAGCAAACAAACAAAGACACCGAACAGTTAAAAGAGCAGTGACGTCACCACGAATCTGTGGTCAGGTAATATCCATGTTTTGATTGATGATTTTCTGGAGTTAAATGTGAACCGAAGCATATTTTGGGTGTTATATGCTATTAAATACTTTTTAATTTATTTAAAAGTATTTAATAGCATATAACACCCAAAACATGCTGGGTGTGGAAATAAAAAAATCAGAATTTCCTCTGTTTGAGTCACAGTAACTTTGACATAGTAACATTTGCAGTAAGTCCTAAATGTTCACCTTTAAAATCACTCCCTCTGTTCATTTTGCCCACATCATGTTTCAGTGGTTGGCCTCAGGTTCTTCAGCTTCCTGACAGTCTGAAGTCAGCTGACAGAGTTTCACCTGCTAAATACACAGAAAATCTTGTTAAAGCCGCACAGTTTGCCCAACAGTAATATTCCCATTAAGCCCTTTCTAAACACTTTATAACAATGTGTCATCACTAAATTATAAACTTCTTCTCCAAATCTGCACGACTGCACTTAGTCACAGATTTATTTAATTGTCCTGCGGCTGCTATCATATATTTGACCAAACAGTTCTTCTCACACAGTCACAGATATATTTCTCTCAATGCAAACTTCACTCATGTCTCAGACAGGAAACTTGAGTTTTTCTTTTTTTCTGTCCCCACTCATTCAACTAATTTGCATATTGAGTCACATCTCGAGAAGTTGCCCTGACAACAGAAATGCATATTCAAAACATTGCTGCATAATTCAATTATTATTCTTTTATTTTTATTTCTACAGTCGTCACTTCTTTTGCTCAGTCAGCTGGAAACCACTTCTAATTCACTATTTTAAACCTGCTTTAAGCTTCTAATCACTGGTTGGTCCTCCCAGTCTCTTTTTCCTTGTCACAAAAGTCCCTCTATTGTCCTGCAACTTCCTGAGTTATTCCTCAGCTTCAGCCTTTAAGTGTGTTAAATCTACACCATTTAGCATTTATGTCATGTATTCACATTCATGAGTGTAAGCATGTCTTCATTGCGTGTATGTTGTGTGTTCATATTAATATTGAGTGTAAGCTGGTCTTCGTGGCCTCGATGTGTTTTTATAATCAGATTTAATTCCTGCATCTTTGCGCTGAACTGTGGATTCAAACTGTCTCACTTCTGATTCTCTCCAAAAATAATTTCACATGTGACAATTTCTACATGTGTGTTTTCTATTTTTCTATTCATTTATGTATTATTAGTTTATTTATTTCTTTATCTCTCTCTTTTCTTTTTTTATTTACCTTTCTGTTGTGATGCTCTGGATGTTTCTAAACCCACAAATTCAGCCTCAATGTTCAACCCAACTTTCCTCTGCTGTCACTTTAACACGTCCAGCCTTCACCTCTCACCGGGCCTCGTCCCCTCTTCTCTCAACTTCCTGTGTGGCCTCCCAAATCAAACACAGGCCCAAATCAGCTGTTTCTTCTTCTCTCTTCCTCTTTTCAGTCTTTTCTTGGCGCTTAACTCCCAGCTTGGCAAATATGAACTCAGACAGTCCCATCAGTGGTTTCACACAGTCATGTCACTGGTACACTTTCCAGCTTGTAATTCAGAGCGCATGTTTCCATCAAACATGCTGCTGGACCCTTCAGTGTTTCAGTGCATTCTTTTGCCTGCTGTTAATTCTTCAAGTCCACGGTGTTGTTCTGTCTGTCTTCTGTCTTCATCAGGAGATTAACTGTCCTTTAAGCTTCTTCTCAGGATAAGGACAGGATGAGAGGTGAAGCTGTGACATTTTAAACCAAAGCCTGTTTTCCTCCCAATTCTGTTAATCTATCATTTTTCTGCTGTATTCTTCCAGGAGGTTGAGCAAGTCCATGGGCACCTGTATTAACACACTAAGACATTTATTTCATATCATTTTCATTACTATTACTTTGCACTTTCATTCTCTAATTCCTCTGTTTTCATTTTGAAACGTCTCTCACAAGCTCACAAGCTATATTCAGACTTCCTGCTTCACTTCCTGCCAGACACACACTGCGATTGGTTTATAAAGGCCTCTCTTATTAAAATACATAAAACAATCTAATCAGAAAATAAGCACTAAGAATATATATTTATCTTGTAACATTGTTTAAGTTAATGAACAATTGTGTTGAAAACTGAGATTACAATATCAATCAAGATAATTATAATGATGGTTTTTGCTGTAATTAAACAGTCATGTGGAAATGTGGCAACCACAGAACTTTAGAGGCCTTTTGTTCAATTATGTGTGGACTGTTTCTTTAGTCTCATACACAAATTGTTCTCAGTGTCTATGAGACTGATGAAATATCCATGTGTGCTGAAAGAGACTGTGCTGGTCTGACCCCCTCAACCGAGGTATTGTGGGTAATGAAAGAGCAGATAGGTTGGCTAAAGCAGCTGTTAAAAAAGTAGACATAGATGTGCAGATACCATTGTTGAAATCTGAGGGAAAAGAATAGTTTGGACACAAAGTAAGAACTTCTGGAGAATGGCATGGGATAATGGAACAAAAGGGAGACATGGGGTACAAAACACAATAGAAGTTAAGAGGAGTAGTGGGTTAAATAGGCAGCAGGAGAATACAAACAGGTCATTGCTTTCTGAATGGTTCTCTTTTTATGATGGGGAAACATCCGACTGGGTTATGTGATGGTGTAATGCTATGGAGACGGTTGAACATGTGGTTATTAGTTGCAGG
>NW_024583274.1:101114-103544 GCF_018398535.1 Haplochromis burtoni | reverse complement strand
AAGTATAGAAGTCAAAGGAGAGTGTTGAGGGTGGGAACTGGTGGTGAAATGAAACTTACGTTTGAAAAAGTGGTTAATCAGTTAAGTCCTGATGAGGTGAAAGGAGTGGTTTTTCATTTTTGAGAAATACTGATGTCACCAAGAGGATCTGAGGATCTGGAAGAGAAGTACGAGTAAAAGCCAGGAGATGGCAGTAGTGCAACGTCTTTGGATGCAAGTTGCTGTTAAAAATGACAGAAGAAGAAGTTTGCTTGATCGTTCCTCAGCTCGTCTGTGTGAAGCTGAGTGTAAAGAGGCTCCTGCTGATAGAGAAACACTCTGACTGTTTCACAGAGTCAGACATGCTCAGACTGAATTTCAGTCAGAAACTCAGCATCACATTGATGAAGCTGCAGATTCATTGAGGTTAATTTCTGATTAATTTCTTTGCAACCAGCTGAAATTTAAATGTAATTTAAAAGAAGGATTGAAGGTTATTGAACCCAAAGATTTCACATGAACGTGTATGAATTGTATGATATGTCTCTTCTATTGTTCCATGATCATATTTTGATGTTGATTGTGATTGGTTTCATTTGATTCTTCATTGGTTGGAGTGTTTTAATGTTTAGATTGTCTTTTGTTCCATGTTGTAATTGTGTATAAAGTTTGATTTGAATGACAGTTACACTCAAATGCTTTCAGTGTTGCTGTGTTGAGTATTTGCATGTTTAATGTTTGTATGGAAGACACAGAAAGACATGTGACTAAAGGAATCTGTGCTAGAGGGACTTTTTAAACACATAGTAGAAAACAAAACAGATGTTGAATTCTTTAGAGAATTTTCTAAAAATCTTTATCTTTCTAAACAGAATCCAGAATATTAATGTTTGACATGGAAGCTGTTTCTACAGGATCCTGATGGACAAAATGTTCCCTCAATAGTTGTTTACAGCAGAAAATCAACCGATGTGAACCAAAACAACAAAAATGCACAAGTGGTGTGTGAGACTAGAAATGATAGAATCAGTGCTGCTGATTTCATTACTCTAAACTTTTAAAGGCAGGTTTTGTATCTGAGAGCAGGGACACTTGCTGTGTTCAGTGACTGTAAGTTCAGGCTACCCTTGATTTAGTTGCTAGATGTTTTTAAACTGTGTTTATTTTATAAGGCTCATTAAAAGCCATCTGAACTAGAGATGGACCGAGCCGATGTTGCATATCGGTATCAGTCCGATACTGACCTAAATTACTGGATCGTATATAAGTAATAAATAAAAAAAGATGTAATCCGATCTACTAAATATCACAAAAGCTCCTCAGAAAACTTGCGACATGGCGTAACCCAACACATGACCACATAGGAGCAGTGTGTGTCACGTGATAGAGCAGCTGTGGTGTGCGAGACCTGTCGGCGGTCTGGTGGAGCATTTGGAGCCTCGCGACGTGCTTCCAAACCAGCCGACGTGGTTTCTTACGGACTCATCTCAGACCCAAGACTTTGAAGGCTCGCCGGCTGTAAATCGTCTGTAATGAGACGCTTTGCATGTCTGAGCTGAAGTTTGTTATCAGTGTTTAAAAAGGCTGCATCTCTGATGGTTGGCATTAGATCAGTGCCTCTGGAATTGGCACCTTGCACATTTGGAAAGGAACCAAGACTGAATTATATACACAGGTTTTAGAGCAACATGTGCTCCCATGGAGATGATGTCTTTTACATGTTTAAGGAGGATGTTGCTAAGCTGCACACTACAGCAGGGCTTTGTAGTGGAAGACCGCAAGTCCTGAACCAGATATTTGATGATATTTGTGACATCACGAGAGGAAAAGCCGCAGGACTGTTGAGCAGCTCTGTCCCTTATATCAGACAAAAATGATGCTCTCCGAAAAGTCCAGCACCTGGTCTCCTCAGTTCCCAGGTGTTTATGGACGGTTGTTGAAAGTAGAGGTGATGTTGGAAACATGGCCATGCTGCAAGCTTTTTGGGATGTTGCTGCCACCAAATTCACAATGAGCTCATTTGTTTTCTATGTTGCGTTATGAGTAAAGTATGGGTTCATGAGATTTACAAACCATTCAATTTTATTTACATTTCACACAGTGTGTCAACATTTTGTCATAAAATAATATTAACAACAAGAAACACCAACAACAATAATAATAATTGCAGTGCTCTATTACAGTTTTTGCCCGTTGCCTGAACACATTTTGCAAAACTTTGCTCATTGTGCCAAAACCCTAAACACAAGTAAACATGACACAACACTGGGAAATATACCATACACATCTGCACCAAATTGAAACTCTATTCTCAAAACCTGACATTCCTTTGTCAAAATGTAACTCTGTTGACAAAATGACACATACTTGCATCATATGCAAACACTTACAGATCAGGGGGAACACACTAGTCTACTTTATATAAAGCACTGCAGTCTTTGATTTCCATTG
>NW_024583274.1:98720-100201 GCF_018398535.1 Haplochromis burtoni | reverse complement strand
TAAATGTGCTGAAAATATGAAGTCAGCCTGCGCGTGCTGTGCATGTCTGTGACGTAATCGCGTGAGACAGGCGGTTTCCTGTCCTTTTTGGCCCTCGCTGCTCGCCGTATTTCCGCGCGGGTCTGCTGAATGGAGGAGGTAAAGTTTGTTGAACAGCATGTATAACTTTAACTGAGCTTCGTTAGTCTTTCTTAGCCTGCTGCAGTTACAGTTACAGCCGCGTATTTGTTACAGTGAACCTGCCGTCAGCTGTATAACATTAGCATTAGCTTGTGGTGATGCTAAGCTGCTACTAGCAGGTCCTGTTCAGTGCTAAGTTGTGTCCGGACGACTTTACAGTTTAGTTTTCTCCGTATTACGATCACCAGATAACTGTGGATGGCCTCGTGTGTACGGAAGCTTCGTGGTGAAGCGCTTTGGCCTGTGGGAAATGTAGGAAACACCAGGACGAGCTGCGCACCGCAGGAAACCGCTTTGACAAATCAACCTTATTTTCGCTCACTTCATTAATAAAAGTCTTGTCACTTGAAGAACTGCAGTTTTCACACATCTCGCCGTTAATGTCACCCAGCTAACGGTGTAGTTTCAAGAAACAATGCAGTGTTCCTGCCACGAACATCACGACGGAAGCCCTGCAGGGTCGATCTGCGCAGCGGCTCTGATGGAAACGCCGCAGATAGTAGCTCATTCTCCTTCTTCCGGTTTCTCCTCTTAGTGTCTCCATAGCAACTCATCTGCCTCCTCTCACCTGGTCCCGAGGATCCAGGTCTGTCACCTGGTCTCAGGTTCAGCCTGAGCTGGCCCTCCTCGTCCATTCCAGTCACTCTAAAGACAAACTGAACATTTTCCACTACGACACATCCAGCTGGGTTTATGTTTTAATTTGAAGTCATTGTCACCATCTCCAAAACAGACACCGCAGCAGGTCTAACTATAAACTGTCCTTTTCACTCCTGTTGCATCCTTCACTCAGTGACCTTTAACAATTGTATTCACCCACTCCACTCTAGCTACACGCTTCTCTTTGTCACTCTTGTGCACTGCTTTGGATGGTTGATTCCAGCTGTTTAAAACTCATCTATCCCATTAGCTCTGCTTTTTGCATGTTTCCATCGGCCTCCCTCTCATTCACTCATCTTGCTTCTACTGACTTTTCTTCCTCTTCTCTTCAGTGCACACCTCCACCTCTGCAGACTCTCTTCCACTGGGTCCCTGCTGTCACTACAGATGACAGTGTTGTCTGCAAAAGTCCACAGAGACTCGTGCTTGGCCTCATCTGTCATGCTTTCAAACATCATTGTAAACGAGGGAGGCGCTCAGAGCAGATCCCTGATGTAAACCCAGCCAAACCTTCAGCTCATAAGCAGTCCTTCTGCACATACATGTTCTCCTGACGTCATCATGTAACACCACAGTTCCTCTCCTGGTTTCTCTGACGTGTTTCTTGTGGGACACTTCATAAACATGCTGCTCTGTCTTGG
>NW_024583274.1:93617-97235 GCF_018398535.1 Haplochromis burtoni | reverse complement strand
AAGTTTCATCCAGAAACTTTATATGAACCTAAAGTGTTGTTCAGTTAGTGGCTGAATGGTAATCTTGGTTTCCTTTGTTTGGGACAAACATTTGGGAATGTTTGTTTGAGAGGAAGAATAACCTGTTTGGATCAGTCAGGGGTTCGATGTCACATCCCTGAGCTAAAGTCTGATCTCCCTGATATGTGATCATCTGTAGTTTAACAGCAGAGCTGTCTTTACTTTGATCAAACCTCCTCCTCTTGTTCTAATGGAGCTTCTGGATGTTCACAGGTGTGATCCAGTGACACGATGGAGAGTTTAAAGACGCGGCTCGAGTTCCCCAGCCCCGTCATACAAGCCCAGGTAAGAGGCGGACTCTGCTCTGTGACTCCTCCCATCCAAATGATACAAATGATCCTTCCCTTGTCTGCAGAGATTCCACAGGTACGAGTGATTTGTTACTGACAGAGGTAAACTAGCAGCTCACACGGGCAGAAAATCTCTACCATTAACAGGAATTCAGCAACACTCATAAAAAAGTCTCCTGATAAGACGGAGTAAAGAGTAACGTAACTATTTGATAGAGTAACAGGACTGTAAGGTGCACGGATACATGTGTGCAGCTGTTGGAGGATTTTAAAGAGACAGGAGGTGAGTTTACAGTGTAACAAGATCAAAGACACAGAGTTACTTTGTATGTTTGTTGGCAACCACGAGGGTTTCTGAGTCGCTCACACTCGTGTGTATAATATGTTTATGTAGAGGGGAGGCAGGTTTTACTGAACACACAGACTCAGGTCCCTGTGGGCTCATTCATTCATTCATTCATTCATTCATTCATTCATTCATTCATTCATTCACTCTGTAGTGTTGGTTTCTCTTCCTCTCGTTGTTATTGTGAATAATGGTACAGAAGTGTGATTTCTTGTGTTGCAGACGGTGAGAAGTCTTGTTGCAGCTGTCTTAAAGGAAAAAGGGTCAGATGGGCAGATCACCTGGTCCTGTGCTCAGGTGAGTTCCTGTAAGAGTCACATGTGATCATTTCTTTAGTTACATGAAGTATAAAAGAGCAGGAACATCTGCTTCATGTGGTCCTGTGTTTTATCCTCAGTGACTTTGACACATCTGCTGTGAGGCTGACGCCTCTGATCTCACAGTGTCAGCTTTGTTCTTATACACAGATATAAAATATGGATATGCACTGAGAAACGAGCATAGTTATAATATTTCTGACTGTCTGAGTCCAAATTGAATCAAACCTTGTGGGATTGAATCAGTGCTGAGAGGCTGAACTGAGTGGGACAGATTGCACCTCTGTCTGTGTCCGTTTTCATTCAGGGCTTCAGTGCATGTGTGGAAACGGCACAGATAGTCTTGTTAAACTTCTGAAACTCTGACTGCATCACTGTTGTCGTTCAGGGCCCAGCACTGGAAGCTTTGTGGCAGCAGTGCTGCAGTGACTGTGCTGTGGTGTGTTCAGCGTGCTGTGACACCTTGGTGTTATTGGTGGACCAGGGCCATGCAGACCTGGACTACATCCTCAGTGGTGTCCTCAACCTCCTGCCTTCTGCAAGGTATGCAACACGCAGTTATTGGACGCCACGATCCTGCCTCAGAAAGCTCAGCTGTTTGTCAATGAGTCTGACAGAGGCTCTGTAACCTGCATCCATGCAGCGTTACAGCCGCTGCACAAAGGCACAACATGAAAGACGGACCTCAGCAGGACGAGGTTGTGTATCAGCAGGACAAAGAAGGCTCTCTTTAGCATGACAATGCTAACACTGGGAACTGAGAAGAGGCATGAAGAAGGCCGTGTTTGTCCACTGTTACAAATTCAGTCTTTAAATCCCTTTAAAGGCCCACTCACACCTCGCCTCAGGTGACCTCAAAGGTCACATGATGGGTCGCAGTGAGGTCTCATAGTGGTTCAACCCTTAACCCTTGGTGTTGACAATGACCTACGCTTTTGTTTATACTCATGTGACGACGCACATGACAAATAGCTCGATGACCATCTCCAAGGAGGGCAACGCCCTGTAGGGTTTAAGTATGTGGGTCTCTCCACCTTGTATAAGAAGGAAACATCTTTAAAACTTAATCAAGTCCAGTCGCCTTCTTTTCCAGCTACCAGTGTGTAACACGGAGTCAATGCTTCCAGTGCAGGAGCCCGACTGACAGTCTACAAACAGAGTTAGACACACGGAGGTCACAGCTTAGTCTGTGCTGAGGATAAATCCACGATGTCATTGCTCTCCATCAGGGCTCATGTGAAGTAAAGAAAATAGCTTTGGAACATGAAAATGTTAAAGGTCACTGTTCCACAGATGCTCTCTAATCTGGACGCTGACCTCGTGGTGCAGCATAATGTAACTATTTGAAAACATTTGAAGCAAAGAAAACGCTCAGACTGTTAGTTTTTTCAGTTATTCTGACTCTGATATCCAACAGACACACGCAAGGGTTGATAAAAGTCATTCGGCGATTGTTGGAGATGCAGGCTGACCAGAGCGATGCACACTTCACCTGTCCGTATTCTATCAGGTAAGTATCTCATGTCTAATATCTAGAGGTGTTCATACATGTTGTCTTGTGTAATCTATCAAGCTACACATAGCTTGTAGCTTACTGCTAGTCCAAAGAGGCAGCACTGGTCCATCACCCACTTGAAGTGCTGTAGGGGTCCGGTGCTCTGTGGGGTGGCAGTCGTGGCCCTGGTGCTTGAGTCCCAGCTATAAACTGGCTCTTGGAGCATGAGCATCCCAAACTAGTGCGTGTTGAAAAACACTGACTACATGTAAAGAGTGAGAGGTGGCAGGCAGGGAATGGGTACGTTTGTATCTCCCTGATTTGATCAGCATTTAGACGTTTTCCCTGGTGGACAGGACGGGTGCTTCCCTGTGCCGTCATGTTGGGAACAGGTGCCCATAGTCATCTGTTCACATGTGACTAACAGCTGTTTAGAGTACTTTTTAGAGTTGCTGGGTGAGGTGGGTACCCCATCTAGCAACTCCATAGTCCTGCTGGGGGACTTTGATGTGTTGGTGGCAATCCCTGAACCAGAAGATAGACATTGGAGGTTCAGGAGCAGCAGGTTGCAGCGTCCTGTTAGGCTTGGCTATCTTCTGGCAGATATCGACAGGATGAGTGTAACTCTTGCAGAAGCTGAAGCAAAAACTCAGCTGTACGAGGAGCTTGGTGAGGAAATGCAGCAAGACTTTTGGAGCTTGGTCCGTTTTGCCATCACTGTCGGATCTATTCCTGCTGGGTGTTGTTATCGATGCTGTTTTGAGTAATTCTGCAGCTGCGTGTGAAACATTGGGAATGAGAGTCAGCACCTCCAAGTCTGAGGCTGTGGTTCAAAGCTGAAAACAGTGGAGCAGCCACTCCAGGTCAAGGACGAGCTGGCGCCCAAGTTGGAGGCGTTTAAGTATCTGTGGGTGTTGTTCACGAGTGAGGACAGAGTGACAGACGGTGCTGTGGCTGCAGTGATGGGCCGCTGTAAGAACCAACAGGGTTTTAACATTAAAAGTGATGTTTGGTCACAATATGGTGAGCTCTCCTCTTTTTAGTGCATAAAATCTGTCCTGTGGATGAATGCAGACTTCACCTCAAAGGCAAAGACACTCGTGAACATCC
>NW_024583274.1:86384-93597 GCF_018398535.1 Haplochromis burtoni | reverse complement strand
AGCTAGCTTGTGTTTGTCTTTCTAAGAGCAGGAAACACATGTTGATAACCTGGTGTTTTGGCACCAACACATGACTTTGAAATGGTTCAGATCAGCAGGAAGATAAAAGCTGTCACTGCTGTGTGATTGCTGCTGATCTGCTGCCGTATAAAGGGAGAGGTTAGGGAGTGCTCTAAGGGGACAGACCTCCCTCTGGACTCGTGTTGGAGTCACTAGCTGCAGATGAAGTGTGAAGTTTACCCCTCATTACTCAAGCGTGCACCGGGCCCCAGAGGATTCACCTTCTGCCCTAATTGCTCCCAGAGTGCTGCACACACTGGTGTTTGGATGCACTGGTTGAAGGTTGTTGGCATATTTGAGTCCTCTGGAGATCTCTGCTCACTCGTACTTGTCATGTTAAACGTGCAGCAGCAGGTCTTTGTTACAGGAAAAGCCAGAAGCTAACCACTATGAAACCTAAATGATGATTTACTGCAGTGATGTTGATTCAAAGTGATGTTTTTGGCTCGACAGCATTAAACGTGTGCACGTACAGGTCAGTGATGCAGCCTCTGTACGGTCTGACAAAGTGCATTTAATGTTTGGTTGGTGTGTTTGCTGATGTGGGTGTTTCCCTCTGCAGGTCCCGCCCCTCGTGCTGCTTCTTTTGTTCAAACTGACCAAAGAAAAGAATCCCGTCCTGGCTCACGCTGTTCTCACAAGCCTGCCAAACCTCAGCACTCATAAGGTACGCAGCACGACTAAGAAGAGCCTGTACTGACTGTGAGCGTCTGGAGACGGGGCTGGAACATCAGCAGCACCTTTCTACTTCATCTGAGCGCTCACAGTGTGTTTTAGTCCATCATACACACATGTGAGCTTTTATCTGTGGGGTCATCCAGGTCATGTAGTCTGAGGAGCTTCTCTTCATCCAGGAGGCTTCTAGAGTTTACAGAGGTTTGAGGCCTGGTAAAAAGCTACAGCTGTAAACTGTGACAGTGCTCATATAGGGGGCTGTTGGGGTTGTCTCACTTTTGGATGCAGGCTCCAGGGGCCGTTAGGGGAATTGCAGTTTTTGGCACTTCTGCACAGGTTTCAGTTTTCAGCCCTGGAGGTGCCGCCTGATATGAGGCGACACTTTTGTCTTTGTCCTCTCACCGTCTGTGAGAGGTGAGTATCCACCATGTGAGTCCCTCCCTCTCCACCAGTCGGTCAGACGTCTGCCCGTCCTCCAGTCTGTTTCGGCTAAAAGGGAGATTTTCCTTCCTGCTGTGGCCGAGGGCTTGCTCATTGGGGTTGAGCGGTTGGTGGGATTTTCTCTGTACTTCGTGGTCTGTGCCTTCACGTGACTGTTGTTGTGATTTGTTGATCACAGAGACCTAAAAGACCTGGTGACCTCTAATTTCCTGCTTCTAAATCCAGACAGAGGCTGTTGTGCTCGGCCCTAAAACTCTTAGAAACAGCATCATCGTGGCCTCCAGTGAAGCTGTGAGGAGCCGTCTTTGAGCAGAATATATCATTCAGTGTGCACAAACAACCACGTAGGTCTGTGAACTAAGCTGAGAGTCATTCTAGCTGCACGACTGTGAGTCAGTGTTATCACACAAGTGCCATGAAAAGCCTCAAAGCCTCCAGTGAAGCTGAAACGCTGCAGCACGAGTACCAACAGGAAGTAGAAAGAGAGCATATCTGTCACATATTAGCTCCTCTTCACTGACTCCCTGTTAAATCCAAGATTTAAAGTCCTCCTTCTGACAGACGAGGTCTCCAATAATCAGCCTCTGTCGTCTCTTAAAAAGCTTGTAGTACAAAGTTATACTGATGGAGCACTCCCTCCTCAGACTGCAGCCTTATTTGTTGTTGCTAGGTAGAATAGGAGGCAGTGCCTTCAGCTGTCTCTCAGTGGCCCGTCTCCTGTGGACCAGCTCCCAGCTTGGATTCACAAGACTCCCCATTTAGTTCTTGTTCTAATGGAGCTTCTGGATGTTCACAGGTGTGATCCAGTGACATGATGGAGAGTTTAAAGACGCGGCTCGAGTTCCCCAGCCCCGTCATACAAGCCCAGGTAAGAGGCGGACTCTGCTCTGTGACTCCTCCCATCCAAATGATACAAATGATCCTTCCCTTGTCTGCAGAGATTCCACAGGTACGAGTGATTTGTTACTGATAGAGGTAAACTAGCAGCTCACACGGGCAGAAAATCTCTACCATTAACAGGAATTCAGCAACACTCATAAAAAAGTCTCCTGATAAGACAGAGTAAAGAGTAACGTAACTATTTGATAGAGTAACATGACTGTAAGGTGCACGGATACATGTGTGCAGCTGTTGGAGGATTTTAAAGAGACAGGAGGTGAGTTTACAGTGTAACAAGATCCAAGACACAGAGTTACTTTGTATGTTTGTTGGCAACCACGAGGGTTTCTGAGTCGCTCACACTCGTGTGTATAATATGTTTATGTAGAGGGGAGGCAGGTTTTACTGAACACACAGACTCAGGTCCCTGTGGGCTCATTCATTCATTCATCCATTCATTCATCCATCCATTCATTCATTCATTCATTCATTCATTCATTCATCCATTCATCCATTCATTCATTCATCCATCCATCATCCATCATCATCATCATCATTCATTCATTCATTCATTCATTCATCCATTCATCATCCATTCATTCATCATCCATTCATTCATTCATTCATCCATCCATTCATCCATCATTCATTCATTCATCCATTCATCCATTCATTCCCATCCATTCATCCATTCATTCATCCATCCATTCATATCCATTCATAATCCATATTCATCTTCATCCATTCATTCATCATTCATATCCATCCATCCATTCATCTTCATCTATCCATTCATTATCCATTCATCCATCCATCCATCCATCATCATTCATCCATCCATTCATTCATCCATTCATTCATCCATTCATCCATACCATTCATATCATTCATCCATTCATCCATTCATTCATCCATCCATTCATCCATTCATTCATACATCCATTCATTCACATTCCATTCATACATCCATTCATTCATCCATTCATCCATTCATCCATTCATCCATTCATCCATTCATTCATCCATCCATTCATTCATTCATTCATCCATTCATCCATTCATTCATTCATTCATTCATTCACTCTGTAGTGTTGGTTTCTCTTCCTCTCGTTGTTATTGTGAATCATGGTACAGAAGTGTGATTTCTTGTGTTGCAGACGGTGAGAAGTCTTGTTGCAGCTGTCTTAAAGGAAAAAGGGTCAGATGGGCAGATCACCTGGTCCTGTGCTCAGGTGAGTTCCTGTAAGAGTCACATGTGATCATTTCTCTAGTTACATGAAGTATAAAAGAGCAGGAACATCTGCTTCATGTGGTCCTGTGTTTTATCCTCAGTGACTTTGACACATCTGCTGTGAGGCTGACACCTCTGATCTCACAGTGTCAGCTTTGTTTTTATACACAGATATAAAATATGGATATGCACTGAGAAACGAGCATAGTTATAATATTTCTGACTGTCTGAGTCCAAATTGAATCAAACCTTGTGGGATTGAATCAGTGCTGAGTGGCTGAACTGAGTGGGACAGATTGCACCTCTGTCTGTGTCCGTTTTCATTCAGGGCTTCAGTGCATGTGTGGAAACGGCACAGATAGTCTTGTTAAACTTCTGAAACTCTGACTGCATCACTGTTGTCGTTCAGGGCCCAGCACTGGAAGCTTTGTGGCAGCAGTGCTGCAGTGACTGTGCTGTGGTGTGTTCAGCGTGCTGTGACACCTTGGTGTTATTGGTGGACCAGGGCCATGCAGACCTGGACTACATCCTCAGTGGTGTCCTCAACCTCCTGCCTTCTGCAAGGTATGCAACACGCAGTTATTGGACGCCACGATCCTGCCTCAGAAAGCTCAGCTGTTTGTCAATGAGTCTGACAGAGGCTCTGTAACCTGCATCCATGCAGCGTTACAGCCGCTGCACAAAGGCACAACATGAAAGACGGACCTCAGCAGGACGAGGTTGTGTATCAGCAGGACAAAGAAGGCTCTCTTTAGCATGACAATGCTAACACTGGGAACTGAGAAGAGGCATGAAGAAGGCCGTGTTTGTCCACTGTTACAAATTCAGTCTTTAAATCCCTTCAAAGGCCCACTCACACCTCGCCTCAGGTGACCTCAAAGGTCACATGATGGGTCGCAGTGAGGTCTCATAGTGGTTTAACCCTTAACCCTTGGTGTTGACAATGACCTACGCTTTTGTTTATAGTCATGTGACGACGCACATGACAAATAGCTCGATGACCATCTCCAAGGAGGGCAACGCCCTGTAGGGTTTGAGTATGTGGGTCTCTCCACCTTGTATAAGAAGGAAACATCTTTAAAACTTAATCAAGTCCAGTCGCCTTCTTTTCCAGCTACCAGTGTGTAACACGGAGTCAATGCTTCCAGTGCAGGAGCCCGACTGACAGTCTACAAACTGAGTTAGACACATGGAGGTCACAGCTTAGTCTGTGCTGAGGATAAATCCACGATGTCATTGCTCTCCATCAGGGCTCATGAAGTAAAGAAAATAGCTTTGGAACATGAAAATGTTAAAGGTCACTGTTCCACAGTTCAGACCTGGATGCTCTCTAATCTGGACGCTGACCTCGTGGTGCAGCATAATGTAACTATTTGAAAACATTTGAAGCAAAGAAAACGCTCAGACTGTTAGTTTTTTCAGTTATTCTGACTCTGATATCCAACAGACACACTCAAGGGTTGATAAAAGTCATTCGGCGATTGTTGGAGATGCAGGCTGACCAGAGCGATGCACACTTCACCTGTCCGTATTCTATCAGGTAAGTATCTCATGTCTAATATCTAGAGGTGTTCATACATGTTGTCTTGTGTAATCTATCAAGCTACACATAGCTTGTAGTTTACTGCTAGTCCAAAGAGGCAGCACTGGTCCATCACCCACTTGAAGTGCTGTAGGGGTCCGGTGCTCTGTGGGGTGGCAGTCGTGGCCCTGGTGCTTGAGTCCCAGCTATAAACTGGCTCTTGGAGCATGAGCATCCCAAACTAGTGCGTGTTGAAAAACACTGACTACATGTAAAGAGTGAGAGGGGGCAGGGAATGGGTATGTTTGTATCTCCCTGATTTGATCAGCATTTAGACGTTTTCCCTGGTGGACAGGACGGGTGCTTCCCTGTGCCGTCATGTTGGGAACAGGTGCCCATAGTCATCTGTTCACATGTGACTAACAGCTGTTTAGAGTACTTTTTAGAGTTGCTGGGTGAGGTGGGTACCCCATCTAGCAACTCCATAGTCCTGCTGGGGGACTTTGATGTGTTGGTGGCAATCCCTGAACCAGAAGATAGACATTGGAGGTTCAGGAGCAGCAGGTTGCAGCGTCCTGTTAGGCTTGGCTATCTTCTGGCAGATATCGACAGGATGAGTGTAACTCTTGCAGAAGCTGAAGCAAAAACTCAGCTGTACGAGGAGCTTGGTGAGGAAATGCAGCAAGACTTTTGGAGCTTGGTCCGTTTTGCCATCACTGTCGGATCTATTCCTGCTGGGTGTTGTTATCGATGCTGTTTTGAGTAATTCTGCAGCTGCGTGTGAAACATTGGGAATGAGAGTCAGCACCTCCAAGTCTGAGGCTGTGGTTCAAAGCTGAAAACAGTGGAGCAGCCACTCCAGGTCAAGGACGAGCTGGCACCCAAGTTGGAGGCGTTTAAGTATCTGTGGGTGTTGTTCACGAGTGAGGACAGAGTGACAGACGGTGCTGTGGCTGCAGTGATGGGCCGCTGTAAGAACCAACAGGGTTTTAACATTAAAAGTGATGTTTGGTCACAATATGGTGAGCTCTCCTCTTTTTAGTGCATAAAATCTGTCCTGTGGATGAATGCAGACTTCACCTCAAAGGCAAAGACACTCGTGAACATCCGTATAAAAATCAGCGGTGCAACAGAAAGATCTCCCCTGTCCAAATTGCCTCCCAGTGCTCTGAAACACCAACAGACTTTGAGTCACAATAAATAGAAGAAACTCCTGATTGTTTGCTTCCTTTGTGCTGAAACGTGGGGAGTGCTCTGATAGGCTGACGAGCTGGCGCTGTATTAAAACTCAGGGTCTGGAAATGGCGTGCTGAAGGGTGACACGTGGTCAAAGAGGTTACGTCATGTGAAGACTGGAAACACGGAGGAGTAGACGTCTGGCCCACAGTGCAGGCTGTCACAGGCACAGACGTGAGCTTGCTTACTGCACTTGGAAAATGATTCAACAGGCACACAGCACTTCATTCAAAGCTGGATCTATAATGGTATCAGTGGATGCGTTAGTGTGTGTGGAAGTGCTAACGTTTAGTCTCTCAAACTCGACTCTGGTTAGAGGCACGTGTGAGTACACGATAGTTTAAGCATGTTTTCATCCTCATAGGTGGCAGCTACGTGACACTTTGCCTTTAGATTGTCACTGTGGGAGTGGGTGTATAAGTCCAGTTTGTGTGGAAACAGTACGGATGTTGGAGGACTATTTATGTGACTGCATTCTGCAAAAGTGACGATGTGTAGCACTTGGCCAACAGTAAAGGGTGGATGCTTTAAAATAACACCGTCAGTAGTTTTTAGTGTTAACAGTTTGTTCTTTGGAGAACTTGTAATTCAGTTTTATTCATACAGCAACAAATCACAACAGCAGTCGCCTCAAGGCGGGGCGGGGCCATGTGCTGTGATTGGTTGGGGTGAGAGGAGGAAGGCGACAGGTCTGGGTGGATTTAGGCCTTCTTAGTTTGTCTTCGTTGTAATAGACTGACTCAGTGGTTTGTTGGGAGCATAACTGGAATCAGAGCTGGGACACTGACCCGTCCATTGCAGGAGCAGCCCTCACCCGTACGTCACAGCCCTGGAGAACAGAGAGGACTGCTGGCCGGCTCTGCTGTTCGAGATCGATGACTTTATCCAGAGAGCTGTTGACAGGTAAGTCTTACTGGCTCCTGTCGTAGCCTGTTATGTTGTTGTCTTTGAAGACAACTGGACATTATGAGATGATGTATTTTCAGAGGTTCTTCTGACTCCAGTGTGTGTGCGTTACAGAGATAAAGAGGCTTATATCACCATGCTGGCCCCCTTCCTTCGGTACCTATACTGCCAACCTCACAGGCAACCCGAGCACGCGCTCCTTCGACAGAGTCTTCTTAGGGTGCTGCTGCCCATTCAGGGAGGATCCAGGTCCGCCCCCCAGG
>NW_024583274.1:82154-86359 GCF_018398535.1 Haplochromis burtoni | reverse complement strand
AAAACCAGGAACCCGTGTGTCCCAAATACCAGCCTGTGAGCACAATGTTCCCCTCTCGATGTTTAGCACTTTGACAAAGGAGCAAAGAGAAATTCCCACGTCTTCCACACAGTTTTCTCTGTGTGAACACAGACAGTGGTTCTTGTACCCAGTTTGTAGGAGCTGGGATTGGACTCCACCACAGCAGCCTCTGTGTGGGATAGATGCAGTGCTCTGTAGTATAAAGCACTCTGTCAGTGAGCTGGACTCTCCAAACCAGCAGTCATCGTCTAACATCTGCCTTCTTCAGCTGTAACCGTGTGTCTCTTGTACTTGCTCTGATCATATGTGCTGTAATATTCCAGCTTTGCTTCCCGATCGTGCTGCACAGTCTGCACATGCTGGCCGGCTCCCCCAAGCTGAGAGCAGTGGGACTGCGCCTCATGACCGCTCTGTGGAAAAAACAGGTTTGCAATAATAACGCATTACTATAAATGTCATATTCATGTGTTCAAAGCTTCTGTTTGTCTTTGATTGTGTGCTGCTTTGGTCATGTCTGTAAGGACCGGGTCTACCCAGAGCTGCAGCGTCTAATGAGCCAGCAGGACAGCAGGGTGGTGCTGGGGAGGGACGCCCAGTGGGAGCAGATCCTGGCCAGGGCCGCCTGTGTCAGGGACATCTGCAGAGAGAGGTGGGTCCTCCCATACTTACAGAAACAGTGGGCACTTCCTACATTCACTGGTTCATTCATTCAGTGGACTTTGCATGCACAGTGCAGACAGTGTGAGCTTCCAACACCAGGATTCTTCATCTTCCCTTCTAATGAGTAATAATCACTGACTGGACTCTTCATAGATGTTTCTGCTCAGCAAGCTGATGAAAGTTCAGAAACATAGAAATATTTGTTTTTTCAGTCACATCAACTTTGCTTGTTAAGATAAATGAATGCACTTTGTAGCTTTGCAGTGAATGAAGCCTCAGCTCGACGCTCCACTGAGTCCCTGTTTCTCCAAAAATCAGCAGGAGTCCAGTTTTAAATGTTTCCGTACAAATGTCCAGAGCAGCTACACGTGCCTGAATCCAGAAGGATCAAAGTCTTACAAAGTTCAGTTCAAACAGAGAGACTGAGAGGCAGCTAACTTCCTGTCTCTGCCAGACTATCAAAATAAAAGCATACATTTGAAGCAAAAGAAATCAAACTATGTCAGTCTGTAAGCACTGCTTCCCATATAATACAACTCTAAGCAAGTGAGCCATAACTTTATACTTTTAACCTTTAACCCAAAAACTATGTTGATCATATAAACTCCACAAACTGCATCCAGGCTCCTGCACACGTCCTTTACATGTTAGCTGCTAGCTAATGCTTGTCAGTTTTTGTGAACTGGCCTTTATGTGTGTTGATGAAATAAAACGATGATTTTATTTGATTATTTCCTTTGTTCTAACCAGCTGGTGCACACTGTCCATCCTCCCGGGGCCTGTTACACCTGCTAACATGTACATGCAGCTTTTTTAGCAGCATTAGTGAAAACCTGGGAAACCCTCTGGATGGATGCTACAGTACAAATTTAGCAAATCATTGAGCTGTTTTGTTGTTTTCACAAATGCTTACGTTTGCTTTTATTGTAAAACATTTGCAGCCATAAGAGTTTGCAATGATAAGAAGCTGTGTTTGGCATTTACTTACTTACACGTGTCCTGGCACTTTTAATGCTTTTTTCTTAAATAAAAATGGTAACAAAATTAGAAGAAACACATTTCCCACTTTGTTCACGCTGATGTGTGTGTTAACCAGGCCTTACCAGCATGCAGGGGACATGGTGGCTGCCATTTCACTCACTTTAAAACAGTGCAACAGACCAGACCTGGCAACCCCGGCTGCTCTCGTCCTGCAGGGACTACAGCAGCTGTGTCGAGCAGAGGTACCTCGCCTGTCTCCATTTGTCTCTTTAAATTCAGGAATCATCATTTTTCTGGATTATAACTTTTGAATCTTTTCCAAAGTTCTGGTCTTAAAACCAATCTTTCTTTCTCAGGTGGTGGATATTATCTCAGCATGGAGAACTGTTTGGCCTGAGCTCAGCTGTCACTCACAGCCAGAGGTGGTTCAAGCCATCGCTGAGCTTTTGGCTCTGGTGCCTCAGCTCACAGTTAAATCAGAGCAGTACGAGGTGCGTCGTAACGTTCATGTTGCTCTGTGTTGAGGAGCTAACAGAGCGACACAGGAACTCCACCAGGTTGTGTTTTTCTCTGTGGTTCTGTCTGTAAACAGGACTCTCACCAGCTGTTTGTATAACCTCACTGTAGAGTCACATCTCTACATCACTGTGTTTGGTAGCTAAAGTTAGCACATCAATGTAAAGCTGGGTAGAAGCACAAAGTACAGACGTGTGAGGGTCCAGTCCTCAGAGTGCTGCTGTGGTCGGACTTCACAGTAACTAATAAATGGATCAGCGAGTGTGAGCATCTTTTTAAAAACAGAAGTTTTGGTCATTTGTTGCTCTGGAGGATTCAACACAGTGCAGCAGTGGCCGTCCCAGCAGATGAGTCCTAGACCATGCAGTGCTGCTTGTTGGAAAGCTTTCCTCCTCTCTAACAATGATATGGCAGTACAGCTTAGGTTTGCAAAGTTGCATCTAAACAAACACAAGACCAAAGGCCAAAACCAAACATACATATTAGCACAGGACGGCTGATAGGGATGCTTTTGGGTTGCAGCCACAGGACCTGCGCAGCACCTTGCAGTCACTGAGTCAGACACAAACTTCTCTGCTGTGTGAACTTAAGCTTAGTGAAAATCGGTTAATGCAAAATGCCAAAGATCCAGAGCACAGCAGCAACTCTTTCATATACATGAAAGCCTAAATCTCTCACAAGGAGCAGGAAACGCTGTCCCCAGTGTCTGACAGGCTGCTGCTCTGTCTTTGTCAGCTGGTTCCACACATGCAGGTAACAAGCTGAAGTTATGTTAGGTAACTGTACAAAGACACGGCCGACATGTTTCCACTCTGTATGTTACAGCCCACCATCCTTTAAATGTGTCTCTCTTATTTGCATACGCTCAGATTGACAGGAAGTGACTAACACAGAGAGCAGGATGCAGCTATGTCAGCCTCTCCTCTCTGTCCTGCAGGTGGACAGCGTGGAGGCAGTCCTGGAGCTGTGTGCATTTGTGGGCGCTCTGCTCCAAGATCTAACTGGGACCTCTGGAGACCAGTGGAAACCAGAGAAAGCGGCGCTGGCTCTGCAGCTGCTGTGTGCGTGTCGGCGATGCCTCGAGTTCAACGGAGACTGCAGACCAATAATCGGCTTAATACAGCAGCTGGTTCCAGCCTGTCAGGTGATGGCTGTTTGTAAACAGACACCAGCAAAGATAAAGAAGCCGCGCTGCTGTGCTGGTTAACGTGAGCGAGCCTAAATATAAGCAAACAAAAGGGATGCTTTTTGTTTTACGTGTGCAAATGTCTCTGCTCCAAACCTGAGCCTGGACGCCCAGCAGTGGCTTATTTGGCATTAATGCTTATCAGCTTCTTCACTCACTGCAGCGAGCTGACGTGGACATGCACACGTGTGAATATCTGACACTCAAAGACACTTTGTAGAAATGTAGCATTGTTTGGTTCAGTGTTCTCAGCCTTGTTGCTACCAGGGAGAGCACACCTGAGTTTGAGGCCTGAACAGGTGTGAAACCTTTGGTCCTCCACGATGGCTGACAATCAAAGCGGGTCTCACTTTAGCGCGCTCACACTGCCCGTCTCTCTGTGGACCTGGCCTTCTTTCTGTCACATAATGGTATGATCCCAGACACTCTGCGTGTGATTGGCTGCATGGTGTGCCCATTAAAATACAGTCCCGCCCCTCCTACATGGCTTCTCAGCAGGTTGAAGATTCGGCTCCTACGTACTGTTAATAACCGACACGTGAATGATCTCTGATAGAAGTATATGTGACCTGTACCCTGCACTACAGTCTCTGCTCATTTTGGGTTTGTTTACACTAACTCGTGTGATGAAGTCAGGCTGTGCACCCTCAGGCTACAGTCACATGAAAGAAAGCTGTTGGAGACGCTGCGTGACCAGAATTAGTGTGAAAAATTAGTTTAGACTGAATCTCACTGAAGCCATCAGAACTATGAACACGTGTGGAAGGAAGTAACTCAGCACATGTTTTAGATTCGTCACCCTTTGCTTTGATCGCTGCTCTGATCCTCTGGATGAGCTCCA
>NW_024583274.1:72706-82134 GCF_018398535.1 Haplochromis burtoni | reverse complement strand
GTGTGTTGATGAAATAAAACGATGATTTTATTTGATTATTTCCTTTGTTCTAACCAGCTGGTGCACACTGTCCATCCTCCCGGGGCCTGTTACACCTGCTAACATGTACATGCAGCTTTTTTAGCAGCATTAGTGAAAACCTGGGAAACCCTCTGGATGGATGCTACAGTACAAATTTAGCAAATCATTGAGCTGTTTCGTTGTTTTCACAAATGCTTACGTTTGCTTTTATTGTAAAACATTTGCAGCCAGAAGAGTTTGCAATGATAAGAAGCTGTGTTTGGCATTTACTTACTTACACGTGTCCTGGCACTTTTAATGCTTTTTTCTTAAATAAAAATGGTAACAAAATGAGAAGAAACACATTTCCCACTTTGTTCACGCTGATGTGTGTGTTAACCAGGCCTTACCAGCATGCAGGGGACATGGTGGCTGCCATTTCACTCACTTTAAAACAGTGCAACAGACCAGACCTGGCAACCCCGGCTGCTCTCGTCCTGCAGGGACTACAGCAGCTGTGTCGAGCAGAGGTACCTCGCCTGTCTCCATTTGTCTCTTTAAATTCAGGAATCATCATTTTTCTGGATCATAACTTTTGAATCTTTTCCAAAGTTCTGGTCTTAAAACAAATCTTTCTTTCTCAGGTGGTGGATATTATCTCAGCATGGAGAACTGTTTGGCCTGAGCTCAGCTGTCACTCACAGCCAGAGGTGGTTCAAGCCATCGCTGAGCTTTTGGCTCTGGTGCCTCAGCTCACAGTTAAATCAGAGCAGTACGAGGTGCGTCGTAACGTTCATGTTGCTCTGTGTTGAGGAGCTAACAGAGCGACACAGGAACTCCACCAGGTTATGTTTTTCTCTGTGGTTCTGTCTGTAAACAGGACTCTCACCAGCTGTTTGTATAACCTCACTGTAGAGTCACATCTCTACATCACTGTGTTTGGTAGCTAAAGTTAGCACATCAATGTAAAGCTGGGTAGAAGCACAAAGTACAGACGTGTGAGGGTCCAGTCCTCAGAGTCCTGCTGTGGTCGGACTTCACAGTAACTAACAAATGGATCAGCGAGTGTGAGCATCTTTTTAAAAACAGAAGTTTTGGTAATTTGTTGCTCTGGAGGATTCAACACAGTGCAGCAGTGGCCGTCCCAGCAGATGAGTCCTAGACCATGCAGTGCTGCTTGTTGGAAAGCTCTCCTCCTCTCTAACAATGATATGGCAGAACAGCTTAGGTTTGCAAAGTTGCATCTAAACAAACACAAGACCAAAGGCCAAACATGGCATATTAGCACAGGACGGCTGATAGGGATGCTTTTGGGTTGCAGCCACAGGACCTGCGCAGCACCTTGCAGTCACTGAGTCAGACACAAACTTCTCTGCTGTGTGAACTTAAGCTTAGTGAAAATCGGTTAATGCAAAATGCCAAAGATCCAGAGCACAGCAGCAACTCTTTCATATACATGAAAGCTAACTCTGGGTTTCGTGTATATTAAGAGCAGCGTCCACCTTCACTGTGTTTAAAGGAAATGTCGTGCAGATCGTGCTTTAGGTCAGTGCAGTGATTTGGCTGAATGAAAGTCTGCAGAAAACATAAGAAAAGGGTTGGAAAACTCTTGATTCTACTGCTGTGTGTGTGTGTGTGTGTGTGTGTGTGTGTGTGTGTGTGTGTGTGTGTGTGTGTGCGCATTAAATTCACTTCTTATTTTTTGTCTCTGCTCTTAGAAATTAAAAGAAGAGGTGGTCAGCATTCTGTGGACTTATGCTCTGAGCGAGGTCTGTATATACTGTATCTACACACACAGCTGACATGATGACTCCTACATGCACAAACATGCTGTGATGTTGCATAAGTTTCATCATTTTGTAGGAGACAGAAACATGTGTCTGCACCTTTGTGTTGTAACAGGATCCAGAGGTGTCCAGCTGTGGCTACAGGGCTTTGGCAGACTTTCCTGAAACAGACCACACCATAAACCACCTTCCTGAGGCAGTTAAGAGTCCTGCTCCACTCTCATAACAACATCATAACAGTTCTGTTGTTGTCTGACTCGTGCTTTCTAACATATTAGCCAGATCATTTTGCAATGTTTCGTTATTAATTGTCCTCAGACGTTAGTCAGATGTACTTATGCGGCACTAGTTAATGAGGAAGCTGTTTCAGTTGTTTTAGCGTGTTCAGAAACATTCCTGTACGCCGCCGTGTGTCAGCTCTCTGTTTGAATCGTCCTGCTCTGCTCTTCTCTTTGGTTGAAGGCCCGACCACCTGCAAAGCTGCCTGAAAACGAAGAAGATGAACAGAGTAAAGAAAAGGAGGAAGAGGAGAAGGATCTCTCCGTCCCAGGCTCATCTTATGTGAAGCTGATGACTCTCACCACCTCGTCTGTTCTTCCAGGTAAACCGGAGCAGCCAACAAACCAACAGGTTGTATCCTGTGGTCCCGACAGAATAAAGTGCTTCTAGAGATCCATCCAGCACACGAGAGAGAGCAAGAGGCAGTCGACATCACAAAGCAGACATCCAACAATGAGTCTGGGGACCACAGCGGGACCCGACATAATCCACGTCTACTGTTGGAAGAAGCGTTCGGTGATCAGCGGTCTATAGATATGGGGAATGCTAAAGGCACGAACACAGGACAGAACCATCAAACCACGGCCCGATTACTCGCCTCTCCACAACACAGGAGCTGCTCTGTGAAGCTGTGGAGGCACATGAGCCAGTGCACCACTCTGAAAGGCATTAGAGACAACACAAGCTCAGGCTCCTGGTTCGTTGCTATCATGTCATTCTGACAGTATAAAAATACTTGAGACTAGGCAGACCAGCCTGACTCCATGCCCCACTCATGCACACTGACCTGCTTGTTACTGTGCTTCAGCGCACTGATAATATTCATCAGGACCTGTGGAAGACAGTACTGGAGTGTGCAGTGTACAAAGGCAACGTCCCTGCTTCTGTCTGCACAGGCTTCAATCCCCAAAGCCTCATCACTAAGAGGTGATGTCATCAAATGTCATCCTGTAGATGGATGACATCAAGCTGTGTGGGAGGAGTCAGTGAGATCCACCTGGTGAGGCCAGCAGGATGAAGATCAGTCAGAGCCAAGTCCTTGCAGATGCTAAAACAGATGCTGAGAAGCCAGATGACTGGTAGAAAGATCCAGATCCTTAGAGCTGTGGTAGGAGGGAGTCTACCACGGCTGCAGACTGTGCAAAGGTGCTACGGACATTTTCCACCACGTAGTAGCAGGATGTAAGATGCAAGCTGGGATAGCATAAACTCAAAGCACAACCAGGAAGCTGTAGTGTATAGAAACAGCCGCGCCACATATGGACTAGAAGCCCCGTCGACCCGGTAGTAGGGCTAAGGGCCGGGGGTGCTTCAGCTTCCAGAGTAGCAGGGACTGGAGAGGTCAAGAACAAAGTGGTCTTAGTGGCAGCAGGAGCGTTAGAGGCTGTAACCCTGAAAGCAGGATCCAGGAGAGTGCAGTCCTGGGACCGCTAAGATACTTTAGGAACACGTGTATGCTACATGATTTAAAACATTTTGTTTAGCACAACTGTTCACAACCATCCACATCACAGCTGTTTGAGCTGTTTGAGCATACCTGCACAGAAACAGACACCAGGTGTTTGGTGTTTCCTGCTGGTTCCCTGGAGAGATCGTGGATCTGTCACATCTGCATGTGATCCTGAGTAATGCTGATGATGGTGCACTGATGGTGTTTCTTTTATGTTCCCAGCCTTCGAGCTCTTCCTGACGTCACTGGTGAGGCAGGAGATGAGTCAGATGCCACGGGGAATCTACTTCTCAGCCCTGAGGGGGGGTAACCTCCGCTCAGACCGGGGTAAAACGGTGGCAGGAATCCCGTCGTTCATGCTCAAGACCTACGAGAAAAACAAGCAGCCTGGGCTGAAGCCAGGACTAGCAGGTGACCCAGTAACAGCTCATTTAGCTGGTCTCAGTGACATCGACTGTGTGGTGTCGTTGAATGTGACTATGAACATGTCAGCTGCTTTGCCTTTCACATGGGTCAGATCTGTCAGTCAGCATATCAAAGTTATGTTTCTTAAGTTGGTGAGGAAGGGAGAATATGTGGAGCTACAGGAAGGGACGTCTTTCTGAGGAGAGGTTTGGAACATGAAGATAATCTGCAGATTTAATCTGTGTGGTTTTCATGAAGCCAGGACATGGTGGAGATCTCAAACCCACGCGTGCTGAACAGTGTGTCTGTGTACCAACACGTTACTGTTGGAAGCACCAGTATAACTCAGCCTTTCTGTCTGTGGTGCAGCTGGGCTGCTCCTGTCGTACAGTTTGTCTGTGCAGACCGATCGTGCTGGGAGACCCATCAGCCGCTTCCTGGTCAGCCGCAGCCGCAGCTACCAGCAGACGCTGACAGCCCTCGTTCATGAAGTACGTGATGTCTCCTTCCATTGCTTTCACGCTTGTTCTTTGTCGTGTACGCAGAGCTTGAAAGAGGAACTGTTTCCTTCCTCTGTATTTTGGTGCACAGGTCAACATCCAGCCCTCTGAGTGGCACCGTGCCCTCCTGCTGCCACAGGCCTGGAGGGGCTTCATGAGCCGAGCTTTCTACGCCGTTATGGAGGTTTGTGCAGGTGTTACAAAAGCATACAGTAAAGGCCTCAGAGGCCTCTGACCTTACAGTAAAGTCTCTGACCGTACAGTAAAGTCTCTGACCTTACAGTAAAGGCCTCAGAGGCCTCTGACCTTACAGTAAAGTCTCTGACCTTACAGTAAAGGTCTCTGACCTTACAGTAAGTCTCTGACCTTACAGTAAAGGTCTCAGACCTCTACCTTAGTAAAGGTCTCAGAGGCCTCTGACCTTACAGTAAAGGCCTCAGAGGCCTCTGACCTCACAGTAAAGGCCTCAGAGGCCTCTGACCTCACAGTAAAGGCCTCTCAGGGTTTGGTTTTGTTGGCAGGGTCGACGTGCTGAGTTAGAGATGCTCCAGAAACAAGGCAAAGAGGATCCACAGGAGCTGCAGTACAAGCATCACTGTGCCTGGCTGTGGTGAGACCCACACTCATGACTTGCATGTATATGTGTAGACTGTGTGTATAAATGGTAGTGCTTTTGTACAAGGTCACTGATCTTACTGTAATGACTGTAGTGTGTGTGTGTGTGTGTGTGTGTGTGTGTGTGTGTGATCCCTGCTGTGTGGGCCAAACTTTACATCAACACTTTGTGGTAACATCTGCACTATGTAGCCAAAATAACTGGTTCTGAACCAGCAACCTCCTGACCAGTAGACCACCTGCTCTCCCTCCTGACCATGAAGAGAGTGAATCATGGTTTTCAGGCATGTCAGTCACAGGTTATAAAGTCTGTGGGACGCTGTCAGGAGCTCAGGAAGTTCCTGGACGGTGTCGTGATCGGATGCAACAAGCATAGTTGTAAAATGTCGTGTTCACGCTTCTCCGTCTCGCAGATGGAGGAGTCTGGTTGGGCAGTTATCAGGAGACTGATACTGGTCTGACTTTGGTGGTGGAGGGATGATAGTGCGGCTGTTCTTTAGAGGTTGGGCTCAGCTACTTAGTTCTGGTGAGAGGAATTGTTAATGCTTCCAAATACAAAGACATTTGGGACGATTTCCTGCTCCCAACATGAACGTGTGCACAGGAAGAACCTGACTGGCCTACAAAGAGTCCTGACTTTGACCCAGCAGAACATCTGTGGGATGAATTGGAGCGCAGACTTGTTTAGAAAGCATGGAGGAAGCATTCTCCGGGCAAATGAGAGGCACATGAACAATCCACCAAAGAAGACCGAGGACTTTGATCCAGGATTTTAGCTGCTCGGACAAGAACAGGAGGACTGTCCCAAGGTCCAGTCGAAGACATTTACAGACCGTTACAAAGATGCTACGGCGTCTGTCTCAGCGCTACACCATCACACTTACATTCTCCACACTTCGTTTTCCCCTAAATGTTGGTTTTTCTCAGTTACATTTAATCTGTAAATCACCCTGTTTCATTTACATGTGAGACGCCGTCCTGATGTTTTGGGAGTTACGGTTGTAAATAGACTAAAGTGCTGATGTGCACCACTGCTTTAACAGACACTGGTCACCCTCTTCATCACGTTCTTCATCTTTGTAATGTATTTTTCTCATGTTTCTGACACAGGGCCAGAGATCAGCTGGCAGATGTCATCAAAGCTGCTACAAAGTGAGTCCCCTGGTCGCTCTGCTTCATAGGAAACGTTTGGTGAGCTGTGCAGAGTAACCTGATGCGAGCACTGTGAAATGACTTTCTGTGGATCGTTTCAGGGACAGTCCTGTTGTTCAGGGAAACGCCATCTTGGCTCTGAGCGGCCTCGCCGCTGTTCTCGCCAAGTATGAGAGCAACCTGCCCACTGATGGTGACGGCAGCCTGGGGGTGAGACACCGCAGGGTCCTGTTACACACTGTTTGCTATTTCATAATCCTATAGATGCTCAGCTCAGTGCTGTTGGACTTGATAGGCTGGACCAGAGTTTGTGGCCACAGGAAGCTGGTTGACCATGGTGCTGGACACCCTGCTCAGCATCAGCAGCAGCAGCTTCAAGGCCACAGGACGAGTCTTCCCCTGGTTTCTACACGTGAGTTTCATCAGCTTTTACATAAGAAGCCGTGATTGGCAGATGATTCGAGTTATTTAAACGCTGTGACAGTTGTTGTGAATAGAAAGTTGCTTTCTTGCATTGATCACCTTCACCCTGTGCCGTCGGCCTCCTCAGCGCTCCTACTCGGGTGAGAACACAGCGAGCACCATAGCGCGCTCCTGTGCAAGCCTCGCCCTGTCGCTCCTCGTCTCCGTGCTCGTGGTGTGGCAGCGGGACAGTCTGACCCACATCCTGTCGGCACTGCGGGCCGGCCTCCCGGGCTCCCCCGCCGCAGACGACTCCCAGGCCATCCAGTTCCACTCCGGGCTCGGTCTGGGCATGGTGCTGTCCACCCTGCTGCACCAGCGCCTCAGGTACAGTCTGCAGGAGGAGATTCTGATGTGAACCAACAGCGTAACGGTTACTGACTGCCTCTGTCCTCTGTCAGTGATGAGTCTGCTCAGAAGGATGCTGATCTCCTCTTCGGCCCTCTGGATGCTCTGGAAAGTTCCTCTTTCAACCCCAACCTGGAATACAAGTAGGTCCTCTTATTAATAGAGTAAATGCACACTGACATCACACGGTTGGTTTATGCTGCTGCTCGTTTGGCACATTTACTCTTTTTCACAGACACATCTGGAAGCATGTTAGGATATTCAGCAGTGAAACAGGGGTTAGCATGTTAAACGTGGTCTCTTCATGTTCTGCCTTCTTTCCTCAGCACTGGCTGCATACTGGGTCTGGGGCTAGTGCTGTCTGCCTTCTGCAGCAGTGGACAGAGGAGTCGACACGTCCGTGTCAGCCTAACGCTCGACAAGCTGCTGGCCAACCTGCAGGACTGCAGTGGGCGGGGACGCATGGAGCAGGAGGTAAGCACCCTGCACACGGCTCGCACGCCGACACAGAGCGAGGTCCTGAATCTGATACAGGATCAAGTCTTTGATTGTACCTGTCTGCTCAGACACGCTTGTGATAGAAGAAGCTGAGATAGTACTTAGTTCTGTCCAGATCTTTGATGAATTATCTACTAAAGACAGTTTCTGCTACATGAAGAGTTAAAACTTTGAGCCTGATGGTGATGTGTGAACTTTGACCTATGACCTCGAAGCACTAAAATGGTGCATCTTATGATCTTTACTGTACGACTGGAACAGATTCGGCTTGTATAAGCTGTAAAAACGTGTCGTCGTGACCAGAGCAAATAAAAAGTGTAACACAGATGAGCTTTGGTTGAATTGCATGGATGAAATTCTTTTGTCAAGCGATCGTGCTCGGGCTAACATGGCACTTTTATTAACATGGGTGCGTCGCAGTGCCGTTGTATGATCGGGTTGTTTACTGTATACGCTTATCGCTGCATCATTGGCGGACACCACGAGCCTATTGTCAGCTGGCCTGTTAGTGGATATTGGAGCTCGTACAGAAGCACGTGTTGTGCTGCGCAGCGATCTATTGGTAGAGCACACTAAGCAACACGTGGTGGACTTAAGATCCGAACCTAGCATCTTCAGTCCTTCTTGGGCTTGGACAGAGGCGCAAACAGCAACTAGACGCTGGTCCCCAAGACGCTCGGAACACGAGTCAGTGTTCAGCGACGTCGCGTGAGGAGAGAGGCCCAAGCATTGAAGGGAGGATCGCGGGTGACAAGGCGTTGTTAACAAAAACTGGCTTAAGTCGCCCCTCGTATTTTCACTGACAAGAGCTTATTATCTCACTTTCCATGATCCTTCCCAGATGTGTCCTGTTGAACAACAAAGCAGGTAAAGTTTGTGTTGGTGTCGCTAAAGTGTAAGCTGTAGGTCTGTGATGTGTGGCTGAGGTGCATGAATAGTGCTGATGTCGTGGGTTGTTGAGTGGTCAGGTGGGTGTGGTGTTGTGTTTGTGTGTGTTGTGAACTTTCTTGATTTTGTCTAGTTTGAAGAGTGATGCTGTTGCAGGTCTTGGCGTACTCTGTGGCGTGCGTGAGCGTTTCAGCGTTCAGCGCAGGTCTTATTGACGCCGCCAAGGCGGAGGAGGTGATGGACACGCTGCGCAGCCTGACTGAGGAGAGCCAGCAGGTCAGTAGGTAGCTGATGGGGGTCATTCTGGCTCCAGCAGCTCTTTGTGGTTTTATTGATGACCCTGTGTCTCCAGACCCCGGGCTTCTCCCTGGCTCTGGGGTTAGCGGTCCACGGCCTGTCGGTGTGCGGCCACGGCAAAGCAGAGCACATCCACCCTCACCTGCTCGCAGCCTGGATCAAAATCTTACTGGCTGAGGTACAAAACCTGACGTTCATGTTCATGTAAACGATGTCCAATCACGTGAAATGATGTTTGGGGTCCCAGCGCTGACCTCCATGCTGCCTTTGTTTACAGGGCTGTCCCACCATGCAGCGGCTGGCTGCTGTCAACGGGCTGGTGGCTTTGGTGGGGTCAGAGAGTTACCTCATTCAGGTGAGACGCTGCTGCTGAGCAGCATCAGCATGTGCTTCACTCAGTCCCTGAAAACATGTCGTCACCTGCTGCTGTTTCTCAGGATGTTTGTTTGGTGGTTTCAAGCATGTGGAGCCATAGAGCATCCAGCTCATGTGACCCTGTAAGGTTTTAGGAATCACCATGGTTACCATAGGAACACACTGGCAAACCCAGCATTTAAAAAGATGTGACAGAAGTGCAGATGTGTGGAGCCATGTGAAGTGTCCCCGTGTTCACAACGAGATGCAGACACACCTTAGTTGCAGCTAAAGTTACCGACTGATGCTGATTCTCCTCTGATGCAGCTGAAGAGTGAGACGGAGCTCGTGTCCAAGCAGCACAACAGGCTGAATGAAGTTATTCGAGCCGTA
>NW_024583274.1:30210-56844 GCF_018398535.1 Haplochromis burtoni | reverse complement strand
AGAGAAGAGATGATCCCTCTGATTCCTCTGATTCCTCTGATCTTCTGATCCTCTGATTTCTCTGATTCCTCTGATCGCTCTGATTCTCTGATCGCTCTGATTCCTCTGATTCCTCTGATCCTCTGATCGCTCTGATTTCCTCTGATCGCTCTGATTCCTCTGATCTCTTGATTCTCTGATTCTCTGTCTCTGATCTCGATCTCTTGATCTTGTCTCTGATTTCTCTGATCGCTCTGATTTCTCTGATCGCTCTGATTCCTCTGATCCTCTGATTCTCTGATTTCTCTGATTCTCTGATCGCTCTGATTCTCTGTCGTCTGATTTCCTCTGATCGCTCTGATTCTCTGATTTCTCTGATTCCTCTGATCTGCTCTGATTCCTCTGATCGCTCTGATTTCTCTGATCGCTCTGATCTCTCTATTCTGATCGCTCTGATTCTCTGATCGCTCTGATTCTCTGATCTCTGATTCTCTGATCGCTCTGATTCCTCTGATCGCTCTGATTTCTCTGATCGCTCTGATTCCTCTGACGCTCTGATTCCTCTGATCTTGATCGCTCTGATTTCTCTGATCCTCTGATCCCTCTGATCTCTCCTGTGGTTCCTTTCAGCTGCTCTGTTGGCGCTTAAGTCCTCTGCAGAGTTCAAGAAGAAAGCCGTATGGACCAGAGCGTACGGCTGGTAGCCCAGAGGAGCCTCGGTGTCCTGCTCAGGTGTTGCTGCTCGTACACAAAGAGACGCACGGCTGCTGGTCTGAGCTGTGGGCATGTTTAATGTTAGACAGTAACTGTACTGTAGGAATCTGTGCTGTCAATAAAAGTGCAACAAATCATTTTGGGTTTAGAACATCCTTTTCTCTCTTTACAGCAGATCGTTACATTCGACTTCATCCGTAACTCCAGCGAGCTGTGACTTCATGTTACTTCCTCTTCCTGTTCCACTTTTCCAGGTGGTGGTGCCTCTCCTTCAGCAGCTGCCCGACTGTGAGCGAGGCTCCTGAAAAGCAAACAGTGTTTTACACAGTTACTGTACAGTTACACTACAGTTACACAGTTACTCTACAGTTACTCTACAGTTACTCTACAGTTACTCTACAGTTACTCTACAGTTACACTACAGTTACACTACAGTTACACTACAGTTACACTACAGTTACACTACAGTTACACAGTAACTTCATTCATGACACCAGTTTAACATCGCCAGATGGAAGATCCTCCTCAGTGTTGTCACCACAGACCTGGTCAGAAAGCTCGGACACTATGATGATGTGACAGTGAGGCCTGTAACTGTTCTTCATCGTCCTAGTCTTCCTCAGGAAACTGTCACCCATAGTTTTTCCAACAGTAACAAATCAGGAGAACCTGAGAACGTTTTCTTTTCCTTCAGTCTGTGTTCTAGTTCAGGTGGATTTAGGTCGTGTTACTGAAGCGACCGACCTCTGTGTCTAACATCTTTTTGTCTCAGTTAAGGTTCTCGTCTAAATGTGTTTGCTGTACATCAGCCTGACAACGCCACGACTAACCGTCTGATTAACCCTCGTCCAACCAGCATGTTTAACATACAAGGACGAGCGACTGAGGACCACAACAGTGACCTCATGTTAGAAAACTAGTAATGGTAACATATGTCTTAGTTATGTAACGATTATGCAGTATCTAAAGAAAAAAGTAAAACTGTCTCTGCAACGTTGCAATGCCGATGCTGCAAGTATGAAATGTATAGTTTAATCTGTTTTACAGCTTTTATTAAGTTTAATCCACATGATTACTCAAACCTTACTGGCATCAGAGCTTTCAGTCACTTTAAGCATCATTTGTTCTGTATTTGCATGAAGCAACTAGTCAGAGTCAAACTGACTGCAAAGTAAAAAGGCCCAGAGCTGCACGGGGAGGTTGTGTGTAAATATGGACAGAGTCAGATCAATGCCCACCAAGAGTGAGTCTGATTTATCGAGAAAAGCTTTAACGTGGCTGCACGCAGGGAAAAAGAAGCTGAAACAACCACAGCTAATCAAAGTAGAGGCTGACGGAGGACGACTGCAGTGACCATAAGTGTAAAGGAGGAGCTTGGACTCAAACTATCGTGGATCAGGGCAGCCGTGCTGCGTTTCAGCAGGTCCATCAGGTGACTGTGATGTCACGAAGGGTTGTTCTCCGTCTTACCAAGAGTGAGGACGGGCAGGTAGAGCGCCAGCACCACGGGGAGGTGGCTGTTTGGAGCTGTCGTTGAGTTGAGTGGACACGACTGGGAGGCCGTTTGCTCAGCATAAGGCAGCGCCTGATAGATGGTGGCAGCTGAGAGAGAAACAAAAAGGGGAACAAACGCTTTGACTTCATCCACTATCACAGTGTTGTTGGCCTGTGTGTCACTGATATACAGGACGTTCCAGCACTTCTGCTTACAGGCAACGGTTACTCACTGCAGCTGGAATGCACTGTGCTCATTTCCTGGCTTCATATCATCAGCTCTGCTTGGCTAACACATT
The DNA here is from genome assembly GCF_018398535.1 of Haplochromis burtoni. Lineage (NCBI taxonomy): Eukaryota > Metazoa > Chordata > Actinopteri > Cichliformes > Cichlidae > Haplochromis > Haplochromis burtoni. The sequence goes on along the minus strand of NW_024583274.1, from coordinate 54,358 downwards.
TCCTGTTTGCTCCCAGCACTTCCCTTACACAACACTCTGACCACACAATGAACCTCTTAATGTTGAGAAGTCAAAGTACTTATGAGCTCAGCTCTCAGTTTGTTGGAATAAAAGATGGAAACGTAATGATTCAACACCTTCAACGATGACTGTGAGGATGTATAAGGGGATCCAGAGCGTGTAGCGAGTCCACAGCATGGTGCTGGACGGCGTATCCATGACACACAGCAGCTCGTGAGGATACCTGTCATCAAACCACAGGCACAGCTTATTGGACGAGAAACAATGTCTGGAAATCCAAATGTACTCAAATCATCACGTCGTATATCATAATGCAGCTACATATGGTGTAGTACGAATACGGCATTAAGGATATTATCATTATTATCATTATCATTATTATTATTATTATCATTATTATCATTATCATCATTATTATCATTATCATCATTATTATTATTATTATCATTATCATTATTATTATCATTATTATTATCATATTATTTATTATCATTATTATTATATATTATTATCATTTATTATTATATTATTATCATTATTATTTATTAATATTATTATTATATTATATTATTATTATCAATCATTATTATTATTATCATTATTATCATTATCTATCATTATTATCATTTATTATTATTATTCATCATTATCATTATTTCATTATCATTATTATCATTATTATATATTATCATTATTATCATTTTATCATTATCATTATTATCATTTATTATTATTATTATCATTATATTATCATTATTATCATCATCATTATTATCATATATTATCATTATCATCATTATTATCATCATATTATTATTATCATTATTATCATTATTATTATTATCATCGTTATTATCATCATTTTTATTATTATTATTATCATTATTAGAGACATTGTTGAAATTGTGCCTTCAGAACAGTCAGTCTGTCCACAGCACTGGAACAAATGTGGATGTTTGCACTTCAAATATTTAGATGTGAGTGTGAGCACGTTAACCTTCTACAGCACAGATCATCATTGTTCATGTTAGTATTATGTGTGTGTAAATACGCTCCCTCCTCAGGCCTGGGCCCGGTGTTATGGAGATCACCATGAATCAGTCACGGGCCGGTGCCTGAGTCGTTTCAGGCTCCGCTGTGGTTTTTATTGTTACTCTGTTTTCTTCCTGTGTTGTGAATAAACCTTCAGTACTGGTTTCATTTTGTTGTGTTTATCTGCAACACCTTAAAGGCCGGTCTGTGGTGCAAAAAGGTTGGGGACCGCTGGTGTAAATAATAAGCTGCTCCACCAACACTCATTAAAGCTCCAGTCAGACATGCTTGGTTTTGTATCAACATGTCACAAAGTGGTTTCTTTTTCACAGAAATAACCAAAAATATTTCCACTGCGACCTGATATCAGTGGATCTCACACTGGAATGTAAACTGGCTGTTTAGGGGGGGGTCCCTGCCCTGGGTATCTGCTTAGAGGGAAAGTGAGACCGCCGTGGTTTAAAAAATGCACATAGTTTGACACATCAGTAAAATGATTGTATCAGTGCTGAGAGGTCAGGTCCAGGCAGTGCTGTTCAACTGTAAGGAGCTAAAAGCTTCTTAAAGCTCTGCATCCTGTGCTTTTAAAACGATTTAACAAAGTAAAGTTGAAGTTTGAATGCCGATGTGTTTGTGCATCACTGTAAAACCTGCGGTGCTTACCGGAGGAGGTCCAGCACGTTCCAGAAGAAGAGCTGCACGCACACCACCGGTTTACTCTGCAGCTCCTCCAGCATGATGATCATAATCAACAGAAGGTTCTTCTCCATCACCTGAGGAGCAGGAAGACAGCGCGTCCGTGCATCAATCAAAGATAACAACAATGATAAAAATGTCATTAAACTTTGAGCTGCGTACGCACTTGGATGAAGCGAGGAAGGAGCCGGGCTTTCTCGATGCCGTCCGCAATGTGGAAAAGCTCCAGAATGGAGAGCAGCTGGCAGAGACTCATCACAAAGCCCACAGAGTAAAAGGTGTCGGCCAAAGCATCTGCAGTCACAAACAACATGTGCGGCATGCTCATCAGTCCTAACTTGGAAATATACTTCTTAGTCAACTTATGAAGCATTTGGAGCGATGTCTGTGTTTACTGGAAACTTCACTCAGCAGCAGCAAATGAGCCTTTACAGAGAAACGAGCAGCGCGGTCCCTGTTTGTGTCCCACAGCAACCTCACGCAAGAAGCGAACGAAGGCAAAGAAAGGATACCACGTCAAAGAGCTCTGAGAGAAAGCGTTTAACCTCAGGAGAAAACACAGTCTAACATGATGTGAGAGCGCTAACAGCCAGACTAGCAGGAGGCTGCTGCTCCATGAACTCCTCTGATGCAGGTCTGCAACTCAAGTTTTCACAGGAGGATTTGGGGGAAGCAGAAAATGTCTGAATACCTTTTCTTAAATACATAAATTAGCTCGATGAGGCTTAATGAGATTTAAACGACGGCCTGATCAAACAGAGCCTGGAGTCTAAGCTGGGTGTTTTTCTATATCGGTCCAAGCGTCCGTACAGCATCGGTCCATCGCTCAGGGTAGCACTGCCATCTTAGTGCCTTTATTATTTACTTTGACCTGCACAGCTGCTCCACAGACCGTTCACTTCCTGGAAAAGTCAGACTAATTCAGATTAACTGAGACTGGTAAGTTTTCCTAACCTTACCTTGGCCGAACATGAGAAACCTGGCGACAGTATTAGCCAGTATCCACGTGTGGCCACAGAACTGGAACAGGTTGTATGAGAAACTGTAGGCGAGTCTGAAGCTGAACCTGCAGAACAGGAATAAGCACACAGATTCGTTACTGTGGTTTACACAACGATGATGATGATAGAGGTGACAGCAGCTCACTTGCTAAACGTTGTGCTGAGGCACAGTGGCATGAATCCAGCCATCGGTGCTTGTTATCTGTGTGAGCTGCTGCACCCATCCCAGCGCTCTCTCAGGTCAGCTGATGCTTCCCTGCTCCACACATGCAACACAAGCTCAGCGATGCAGCAGCTTCCACAGTCGTGGCTCCAACACTGTGGAAGTATTTCCCCTGCACGAGGCTCCCTCACTAAGCTGTCCTTCGGTGCTGACTGAGATCTTTAGTTATTCTGCTGTTGTTCAACCTCCACAGCTCTACTGCGGACTCTGGCCTGTTTGTATCATTGTACATGTTCAAATCTAACAGTATGTTACCTAAAAGGTGTACATCTGTAATCAGATTACTCTTACTTACAGACCAGACTTGCATCCATCACTAGACGTGTGGATGCGTCTGAATGAGTGAGTGTAAGTAGCAGCAGATCCCAGAGAGACTCCTCACTTCCTCGTAATCACTTACATTGTCCTCCTGAAGTCTCGTCTCCGTCCAGTTTGGACTCCTCCGAGTTCAGCGTGTGAGGAAGATCATGTTCCCCTAACCGGACACTCCTCCTCCCTTCACAAGAGAAAGCAGAAAAAACACACTGCGGCCAATCCGTGTAGCTTCCTCACGCCAGCTGCAGCACCCACGACTTCCCCACAGTAACACAGAAGGCTGTGGACTCCCGGGCAGCACTGACACGGGCAGACACGAGCATGTAGAGACAGGCGCACGCGTACACAAGCGGTGAGTCACGGAACTACCTAGCACATGAAGCCAGACATCATCCACAGTGGAAGCTGTGGCTACCGTGGAGGACAGCGTGGAACAAACTGTGGCTTTTACCTCCTGAAGCTTCCGTTTTATGTTTAAACACCACCTGGGTTCAACCTGCACCAATAACGTGTACAGGTGTACCACACCGATCAGTGCAATCAGCTAACCAGACCAACAAAACACTAGAATGTAGCTGAACAGAAGCATCAGCTCTTCAGATGTTCTGTCTACAAAGGCGGGACAAAAACTTACACGTAACTGCATCTGTTTATGGGGCGCCGTTTGTAAACTGAAACATGCCGAATATGAAAAGTTACAAATATTTTACTAAATGTTGTAAAAAATGACTCGAAAAAACATGTTTTTGTAAGATTTAGAGCTAAATGTGGAAAAATGTTGCTGTTAATTTCGGCATGTTTCAGTTTACAAACGGCGCCCCATATCTGTTCTCAGACAGCGCTGTCACGGATCTCTCTGTTTGCATCCACTGGTGACATTACTGCCACCCTGCGGCTGAGGCTGGTTACTGCACAGACAGCTCCACTGGTTTCACACTGACAGAAACGCCCGTGAAGCTGCCTCCATTGTTCGGACTGTCCAGCTCACTTTAGCTTTTCTCCGGAGCGCATTCACCGAGCAGCTAGCATCAGCTAGCATCAGCTGGAGCATCAGCTAGCATCAGCTGGAGCATCAGCTAGCATCAGCTAACATCAGCTAGCATCAGCTGGAGCATCAGCTGGAGCATCAGCTAGCATCAGCTGGAGCATCAGCTGAGCTACATCACTGAGCAGCTGGAGCATCAGCTAGCATGCTGGAGCATCAGCTGGAGCATCAGCTAGCATCAGCTAGCATCAGCTGGAGCATCAGCTGGAGCATCAGCTGGAGCATCAGCTGGAGCATCAGCAGCTGAACAGCTTCGGTGACCTGTCATCGTAACAGTCTCCTCGTACTAACCAGCCTGGTTAACACGTGGTTTAGTTTAGAGACGGTGGAGTGAAAAAGTTGTTACTAACTCAGCCAAAGATGACGGAGAGTGGACGGCAGCTCATCCGGTGTTTTCACCAAAAGTGATTAAAAAGGCTTAATGAGCAGGCTCAGCCCTTAGACTGCAACCTATGAGACTAAGCAGCGGTGGCAAAAGTACAGACATGCTGTACCCAAAGTACAAGTACAAATACTGCTGTTAAAAATACTCCAGTAAAAGTCACAGTACTCATTCAACTTATTTACTCGAGAGAGAAAAGTAAAGGCTCTAAATGTGCTCAGAGTAAGGAAGTAAAGGAGGACGCTTCTATTTTGTCCTAGGCTGACTGAACCCTGTGCTATGTGAACATAATGATAGAATAATATCAGTAGAGGGGAACACAAACTTTAGTCTGAAGAAAAAGGAAAAGCAAATCTATCTGCTGTTGCCTCCTTGTAGAGGGGACTTTGCCTGTAAACAGGAAGTCAGAGGTTGAAGTGGGTTCAGCAGGTGGGGAACCTGAAACTGGTGTCACGGCTCAGTGAACTGAATCAAACTCGCACTCATCTCTCCTGAGAGCTCCAGTAGGTGTTGTGTGCAGGCTGTGATCAGCTGGCCTGCTGCTCTCTGTGGATGGACACACCTGGATTCAACCAGATGTGAGCAGATGTTTCATCCTCCACAGCCCATCAGTGGATCTAAGCTCATCAGCTAAAATTCATATGACTCTGCTACATGTGATGCTAACTGTGGCCATGAACCCACAGCCACTGTGCACCTTTAAAGAACAGCGAGTTCTTTAGTTTTCACAGTGCAGCAAACTAACCTGTTTAACCTGCACTAACATGCAACCTTTAAGTATCACAGGTAGTCTAACTCTGTCTTGCAGCTGGTTTCACCACATAATGCCACATGCACGGATCCAATATCTGTTTTAAAAACATATCAAATACCACTGAGCAGTGCTTACAGTGACAAAAGCTGCTGGGATGAACCCTCTGTGGCCACAACATCTGTACATGCAGCACAGAAGGAAACAACATCAGCAATACACTGATAACTTTATTAACAAGGAAATACCCGACAGAAACTCAGGCAACATAAGGGGAGTTCAGTTGCAAACACCACCTCCTGCTCCTACGTGTGTTTTTCTGACAGCAGACTGGTGATGTGCAGCAACGCAATGGAGCCAGTGCAGCATTTAAACATCGGGGGATCCTGATTGATCAGAAGCAGGGCTCTCCAGCTCCAGCCCAGAGAGCTTCTGTCCTGCAGCTTTTAGATGCATCCCTACTCCAACACACCTGAACCAAGTATGCATCTAAAAGCTGCAGAAGCTCTCTGGGCTGGAGTGGTGGGGCGGCTCCGCTGTGTGGGACACCGAGGAGCAGCAGAGCTCTGCTGCTTAAAGGAAAAAGAGCCACTGTCCTGCCTTCACACAGTGCCACCACGTTCATAGGTGACAGGTTTTAACCCGAGTTTGCTGAAGTCTAAATGGACAACGCACAGAATAAACATCATCCTAAGTGCCTGCGACCTCTGAGCCTGCTGCAGCGTCTCAGTGTTGTGCACCCCGCTCGAGGTCTCTTACTGTGTGTCGGGACATTAGCCTGGTTTGCACAGCACAGCTAAGAATTATTGCAAACATGAAAACGGAGAAGCTCGACATAATGTTCTGGCAGAGACGCAGCCAAGCAGCACAAAACATCAGAAACAGGTTTTACTCATCGTGCAGTCATTACAAGGAGCGTGTGCCAGTTTCTAACTGAGGACGTTTTCAAGTCTCACTGGAAATCAGCCACAGAGAGGGGGCGCTACATTCTTCTCATGGGATTAATGTAGTCCTAGATCAGGGTCGCCCTGCTATTCAGCAGCAAGCCGCCCCTGTTACACCTGTGAACATCCAGGCTTTGGACACTGAAACGGTGGAGGAGCACAAAAACCTGGGTGTTCACTTCAATAACAAACTGGACTGGTCCACAAACACAAATGCACTTTACAAAAAGGGCCTACGTCGTCTCCACCTGCAGAGATCCTTGGGGGTGAACAGGACACTGTGCTGGCGTCTGCTGTTTTCTGTGCTGTGGTGCTGGAGTGGCAGAGAGGGACGGGGGGACCTCAACAAACTGAGGGCCAGCTCTGTCCTGGACCGCCCGCTGAAGTCCATCGAGGAGGAGAGGCTGTTGTCTAAGCTAACACCCATCATGGACATCACCTCCCTGCATGAGACTGAACACCGAGCTGCCACAGGTCGTTCTTACAGCAGCTGTCAGACTGTAACACACAGTTGTCTTACTCAGCAGCTGCTTTGTTCACTGCACATTTCATGTTTCTGTGCACCGTTACCTGTGTGTACAGACTGCAGCTGCTTATGTCTACAGGACCACTCTGAGGCTTCCTTTTATATTTTATATTCCCATTGCTACAAGAGCTGTGTAACACCCAAACCTCTCATCCATGGGATAATAAAGGTCTATTCTATTCTATTCTATTCTATTCTATTCTATTCTATTCTATTCTATTCTATTCAGGAAGTCTGCTTTGAAAAACTAACAAAGCGCCAGGAACAGAGGGAGCTGAGTTACTTTGTATGACAAACTGTTCCTGTCTACGTTTGTTCTACCTGTGGAAGAAACTGAAACAAAGAGCTGGAGCCGATCCTGCAGCTCAGAGGAGACACAAGCAGGAGAACTACCTCTAAATCCTCTACAGACAAACCTGCCTTTATTTGGCACCTTCCCAGCATTACTGATCATTGGTTCAGCGCTCTATGTGCTATTCATCCAGGCTTTATGGCAAAAGTAAAGTAAATAACACAGGTTGTGCTGTTCGTTTCTTCAGAAAGCTGAGCTATCATTTTAAAGCAGCGTTGGGACAGTCGAATGTTATAAACGTGTTGAAATAACTGATGTCTCCAAATCTGCCCTTCCACACTACGCTGTTTCTGTCCACGGGTCGGGTGAAATTTCAGCGTGTCACACAGTACGGTGGCCGTTTTAAACTGTGGAGCTAATTACTGTGAGCCCAGGAGCACAAACAAGTTATATTTAGCCAGCCCGCAGACTGCAAGTCCTCAGGAGATACAGTTACTTCTGCAGGACGTATCGCAGCAACATGTGGTCACCCGTGCTGGGCCGAGCGGGTAACCCACCTCTGCATTTGTTAGCACAGAACCCGCTGCAGTCTGAAGCCTGTCTCCATGGCAGCAGCAGACATGGAAACATTGTAACACGCGGTCTTTCTCTGAGAAGGTTGACTCTGTTCACCTGGACAGTCTGACTGCAGGTTTCCAACCTTCTCAACAGGAGCTGAACCAGCAGCACTGATGAACAACGGGCCGCTCAGCTTATGATCATTAGTACGCAAACTGTCACAGCCGCTGATCCTTGCATGAGTCCACAGACAGGTGGGGAATCCCTCCAATCACAGCATTGTAGAGCTGTGATTGGAGGGATTTCTTCTCTGTTATTGTGGCACCATTCCTGTAGCAGAGGCCCCGCCTACATTCAGAGGTGTAAATGGCCTGCTTGACTCAAACCAGAGCGCTCCCTCTACACTACAGCACACTGACAGTGTGTGTGCTGGGCCTTGTATAGACAGCCCCATCTCTAGTATTAAACGGTGCTGCTCACTCCACCATCCACACACAGCCTGGCAGTACAGACTGTGCTGGTTAAACTCTCGCCTCACTGTATTCTGACTAAGCATAATTAATCACATGAATCATGGCTCTGTAACCATGACAACATAAGGATGTGTTGGTGACACGTTTCTGTCACACACACATCTGCTGCACATCTGCAGACACATTCAGACAGAATCATGTTCATTTTTCATTCAGCACATTAATGAATGAATATCTTGATTTTCTCTGTGATTAACAAGCCAGACGTGTAAGCATCTGGATGAGCTCTGCTGCAGCCCTGGGTGTGTGAGAGCGAAGTGCTCTAATAGGGTGATATGGTACTACAAGGTCATTAAGATAAGATGGGGCCTGATTATTTAAGACCTTGTATGTGAGGAGCAGGATTTTGAATTCTGGATTTAACAGGAAGCCAAAACAGGAGAAATCTGCTCTCTTTCTAGTCCCTGTCAGGACTCTTGCTGCAGCATTTTGGATCAGCTGAAGGCTTTTCAGGGAGTTTTTAGGACTTCCTGATAATAATGAATTATCGTTCAGCCTGTGTCAGACGGCCGGTGTTCAGCGGCCTGAAAAGTGCGTCAGCCCACTGGGGAAATACTCGATTACCAGTCAAGCCTGGATGGAGACGTAACCAAACAAACATGGAGGCCGAGGAAACTAAAAGAACTACACAAACAGAAACTACATAACATTTTTTAAAAAGAACTTTTACATAAATAACAAAAGCTCTGAAAAATACATGAAAAGCAACGTTAACAGTAAAATGTAAGTGTATATTAGAGGCACAGCCTTTAGAAGCATCAGTCTCTACATCACACTTATGAAAGGCTCCATAATCATTGTAACTGGATGTAACGTAACACGGACCAGTCTGACTGGAGCAAACATAAACATGAAGGCCAGCTGAGTCCCTGCAGGACGAGCGTTCAGGAGAAACGGCTCTTAATCACGTTCAGCCTGCTCAGACTAATGCAGAGGGCTGGTACCCTCAGTCCTGCCTGAGGCTGTGGCTCGTCTCTGGTTTCTGGCTCCTGTGTTACACTGTTGGCCGGTGCTGAGGGAGGTTTTATTGCCCTCTAACAGCAGATATCCAAAGTTCAAGTTGCCAGCAGACCATCAGCAGTTACTCGTGCACTCTGTGACCCCGGCTCCTTTCTGCAGAGGTTAACCAGGTCTCTTAGTAAGATGCTACAGTATTCTCACACCATGGTGTGCTCACAGCTGCTCTGTAAAACTCTGACTTCTGGCTTCTCGTCTATGAATTCAAATGTGCTAAAAGTCCTGTAGCACATTGTTGAGACAACACACGAATGAAAACAAGGCAAAGGACAAATGTCATATTTCTCCAGCCTAAGACGAGTTGATCCTTTCTAGGATCTCTATTAGCATCGACCTTTTCTTACTCAGGCCGAGGTTGTTTGGGAACACGACCTACCCACAGCTGACCAGTATTTACTTACCATGTGACATAATCATGACACAAACAGCACATCCATGTTTGTCATGAGGCGTGGCATCCACGTTAGGCAGCACACTCGTGTGTGTGACATCAGTATGGATGAACAATGAAGAACTAATCTTTTTTGGATGTCTTTGGTACGCAGCTGTAGCTCAGGTGGTAGCTCACCTGCCTGCCGTCACTCCTGGAAGCACCCAGCTGGAACTCCACCTGCAACCTGTGCTACGCTCCTCTCGTTGCCCTTCGTGCATATGACCTGTGCACGATAAAGTCTTCTTAAATATCAGCTTGCTTTCTCCTCTGAGTTTGCTTTTGGGTGCACTCACACATACTTGTGACACAAGCAGTGTTGGAAGCACCTGACATACACGGCTCTGATGGTCACTGGTGTCTCTACAGGAGATAAGAATGTCGAGAGTTTGGAAGATTGAGCAACCCAGGAAATGCCCAAGGTTAAAGGTCGTCTTCTCCTGGAGTGGGAAGAGATGCTTTCCTGAGGCCGAGCTTGAAGATGGAGAAGCTCAAAAGGAGACGAGAACAAAGACAGCAGATATTTGTTGAGCGATTTCGCCCTCTGCATGCATACAGATCTCTCTTTTCAACAACAAAAAAAATAGCTGCTAACGGTTAGGAAGGACAAATGCTACCAGCTTTCAGTGAGTCATTAATATATTTCTTCGTTTGTTCCCTCTTAGGTTTTGACAAACTGTAAAGTGACAGGAAGTGGATCACCCAGGAGCACATGTAGTCTCTGTGGATCCTCACAGAAGGCATCAGCGAGGTGCCCCTGAGAAGAGGATGTACACACTGAAAATACTGGTGATGCCAACACAAACTCCAGGGTGGGGCCGTGGATAAGAAGCAGACGTGTGTGAGACATACTCACAGTGGTTTCCTGAGAGAAGGATGGAGGTGAGCTCAGAGGAAAGACGCCAACCATCCAAAGCAGAGCCTGGCAGAGGCTCCGTGAGAGAAACTGTCGTATCGCTGGATCAGTGTCAGTTAAATTCTGCAGCAGAGCCTGGAGTTGAACTGAGTTACTTCCACAACAAACATAGTGTGTTAACACGATGCACCCTGTCAGCGTCCCTACTGCGGCCCTTCACCTGCCGACCGTGCCCTGTTTGTCCACAGGAACAGTACTCATGAGCTTGTTTTATTCATGTGATAATGTAATATGATGGACACATGCTGCAGCCTAAAGGCAGAGTTGTGTTGCTGAGGCCGGTTGATGACTGGCCGTCTGCTTACAGGGTGGCGGCGGGTGTGAAGTGTAACTGACTTGTGGCATCGCCGGCTCTGGACTCTGTGTTTTCTGCCTGTTGGACACTGGACTGTTTTATCCTTTGGTTGTTATCGTTGTACTGATAAATGATACTTTAGAATTTTATTGTGTGTGTTACAATAACCTATTTGTTTCAACACCAGTCTGTTAAGAGCACAGCTGAGCTGTAAACAAGTTGTTTTGTAGCCCAAACGAATCACTTGGACAAAAGAAAAATGTGTGATGTTCAAAGAAGAAGGAAGATTTGAAGTGAATCCCCCGTGAGCGTGTCTCTAATCATCCACATGTGGTTAAGCTCATGAAACGCTGGAGATGGTCTGTGCTTGCTGGTGTTAATCTCCATCATATGCTGATTTGTGGCTCTGTGACCACGTGACCCGACCTCCTCCTTCACTCCTGTCATTATTACTACTGTGGAAAAATCAGAGAGTCAGTTCAACACAACGTGTCTCAAAAGGTGAAGCAGACACAAAGATATCAAAGAGCAACAGAAAAAGCAAAGTTCAGCGTCAGAGAGACTTTATTTAAATAACATATTCTTCATTTATCAATCCCAGAGGAAACGGAGTTGTCATAGTAACAAATATGCATCAAACACTCATATATGAAGTGAGTGTAGAAACAGAGACACTGATAGATATGAAGATAAATGGGCATAAATATAAAAGGAGAACAGTGGCAGGGTGCAGTTTGTTAACAGGTAACCAAACCCAGTTACTGACAACTACCCGTCTGAGAGGCTTTTAAGACCTCAGTCAGAGCTGTAACCACAGAGCTTGAACATGAAGTTCAAAGCAGGTTTGACCTCGACTGTCATTAGAAATACAGCTTTGTGGCTGCATTGGTTCACAGACTGAGAACCAGACAGTGGTTAATGTCTCTGCTCCTTTTTAGCCTACATGCTTCAGCCTACATGTGGCGATGAGCTGGAATGTCTGGAGCGCTTTGGTGACATCGGAGTCTGTCTGTCAGACTCAGACTATCTCTGCCTAAAGGACGACGAAATCTTGTCCGACTCCATCTCTTGCATCTCCTGTCAGACACCAAATGTGAGCTCAGACTTGCGACTTGAGCTTCGCTGAGAAAAGCTGTGTGGAATTATCGATGACACGTCACCAGGTGAGTGATCTGCCCCCAAACCCCACAGAAGATGGTCCCGAGGAGCACGATGAAAGGAAATACGTCGAGTTGGACTCAGTGGATGTGAAAACAGACGGACGCGTTTGTGAGACAAACCAAATGTCTGTGATTGTCTCCGACAGCGGAGCTGGAGCTCCGTGCGCAACGGGACGCAAACCCGAGGGCGACACTAAGACAGAGAATGGCACAGTTGGGAAACATGGAGATGGTGTTAAGCCCCATCACGCTGACCCGTCACCGCCACCGATTCCTTTTTGTGCAAACGCAAAGTCGGAGCGTTTCCACGAGCAGCACGAGGTGTCCAACACGGAAAGCAGCGCAAGCCTGCAGCCGGACGTGGATTTGCGCGCTAGTGATAATTATCTCGGGGAGACAAGTGAGCAGGATGATTATGAAGTGGACGATGGTATAAGTTTGGTGCTTTCAGATGACTGCAGTCCGTGCGCCACGGAGGACGAATCCCATTATATTACCACGCACGAGATCCAGCTCTCTGAACTTTCTGACCACGAGGAGGACTACGAACTCGGAGTGGGCTCTTCCACGAGCTGGGACGTTGAAGAAGACAACCGGGTTTACTCATTTGCCAATTACGCTTCTTTTGATGCCGGGGGCGCGGCGGGCGAGAGGGGGCACGGCCGCCAGCCTGGCTCTCAGGGCGCAGCAGCAACAGTCAGCACTCTGCTGGAAAGTGATCCGCGCGAAGCGGCCAAATTCACCAGCTCAGATGAGAGTGTGTCAAAGCCCGAGCAGCAACGCTGCAGTGGCAACAGTGGCGGACAGATTCACCTGTCAATCAGAACCACCTCTCGAGCTATAAATGACCCCAGCAACATCCAAGAACAGGAAAAGATTCTCTATCATGCCAGGCGCTCCGGAGATGTGAGTCGCTATGTGTTTAGGGGAGTTGATGAGAAGGCAGAGACCTTGTGTGACACCGCGAAGTGTTTGGTGGCAGCGCCCGGGCGCGTACACTTTGGCGGCAAATTAAGGGGGAAAGAAGTCCCCGAATATTCAAGCGGCACGTCCAGTGCTGTCAGCGAGCTGGACGACGCTGACAAGGAGGTGCGCACTCTGACAGCCAGAGCCTTCAAGAGCCTGGCGTATCCTTACTTTGATGCCATTCATTTCAGCACCTCCAGCGAGTCCTCTGCATCAGAGCATGCCGTGGGGATAAACAGGTGGTCCACGTTTGTGGACCTGAAATATGGTAACATGAATGTGGACCAAAGTCTTGTTTCTCATCAAAGCTCAGCGGCCTCGTTTCAAATCGCCAAGAGCATAGACAAAAGGGGTTATAAGGGCATCATCAAAGCGCCCGCCAGCGAGACATTACCTCCCCACAGCGCAGCGTCATCTACAAAGAAAATAGAGCTGATGGGGAAATTTGGTCAGGGCCACAGTGGCGTCATAAGACTGACAGAGACGCTGAATTTTCGTTGCAACGTCAAATCGGGAATTCCTGCGGGAGAACCACGCACTAACTTTGCAGGATCACGTTCCACGGATGAAGTTACCAACGCAAGCCAGAGCAGGGGGGGCAGCAAGCCGCCCTCTAAAACCATGGAAGACACGCACAAGAAGGCCGTGTTTGCTTCGAGTCTCATCAAAAATGTCATTTCTAAGAAAATGCAGTTCGAGCAGGAGCGCAAGATGGAGAGAGGCGAAATAAGCGAGCCGCAGCAGACGCCCTCTCCCAGCTTTCTGCGCCAGGAAAGCGACGACGTCAGAGCGAAGCACAACTCCAAGCTTCCCGACAGCAGCTCGGACTACAGCATAATGCGCGTGAATGAGTTAGGAGACATAGCGGATGCCAAGAGCGACTCTCGGAAGCAACAAACTGGAGTTGATACTAAAAAAGGCGCAGTGGACTCATCCAGAAGCACGCTGCATCGCAGCCAAAATAGCGCGTTCAGATGCTGGAAGGATGACGAGCTAGAATTTCAAAAGGATCCTGAAAACGATCAAACACTAGAGGACACGCTGGCCGAGGGGAGTCTGTACTCGGAGGGCAGCAGCAAACTGAAGAAAATGGCTCATCTATTTGTGCCAAATATCCAAATGCTGCCGAACGAAGGCGACGCCACGCAGCAGAGCAGGAATTATTCTACGTGTGGACACGGACGTGGAGCCAAAGTACGCTCTGTCGCAGACTCTGCGACCACATCCAAATCTCCAGAACTTCAAATTAACTTGAGGCGCGTCAAAGACGATAGCACCGAGCCGTGCGCCGTCTCCAAACTGCGCGCTCCTAATTTAGGCTGCAACATCATCCGAACAGATCACGCCAAATCCCACGCGCTCGCTACAGCTTTGAAGGGTGACTTTTCAGATAAAGTTCCACATTTCATGGTCCGAGACATTCGAGATAATAAGGGGAAGCTGCAGACTCCCATTTACCAAGTGAGAGACGTGCGTAAGCTGGTTAAAAGTTCGTATCACTTCGTTTCTTTGGATAACGAGAATAAACCCCACAGCGCCTCCGCTGACAGACATCCAGAGCAAAACAAGCAAGTGCCCAATCAAAGCTTCAATACTGTGTCGCCTATAGTGATCAAGTGCCAGTCTGTGAACACGAGCAGTAACGGAAAACAATGTGGAAACCTTCACGGGGCTAAACAGGAGTCACCTGACGTGGACAGATCGTCTCCAGAGGGCGTCAAAAACGCATCAAGGGCAACAGGGAGCGCATCTCTAGGCCCCTCAAATAATGCCTCGCAGGGAAACACCGACCGAAGTGAAAGCAGAATATCTACAAAGAGGCAAGAAAAAGTATCGGACATCACTGATAAAAAGCCCGAGTCACAGGTGCCAAACCAGGCGGCTCTGCAAAAACTGCAGGCTGCTGTGAAAACCATGGAGCAGCTCTATGTATTTGAAAAGAACGAGTGGAAGAGGAAGAACGAGGCTCGGCCGCTGACAGACAGCCACCTGCTTTCACTGATAGCATGTGAGGAGCATCCAGGACACGGAGAGGAGACTGCATGGACGCCCAGCACAGACAAGTCTGCCAGAGGAAACTCCCAGTCCAACACAGACAAGCCCCCAGCAGGACGAGCAGGTGACAGCCTGCTGAAGCAGGAGCAGAAAGACCCACTCAAACCCCGCCCCACATCAGTGGGCTGTGATGACAGGCCTAAGTCAGTGCAAGCCCCCAGCAGTGTCAAGGCCTCCAGAACTTCAAAGACATCCCAACCGAACACCGTCACACAAACACCTTTCAGCACCAAAACCTTCGTCCCCAAACCGCCCGCATCCTTCAGCATCTGTGAGAGACGGTCAGCTGGGAACGAAGACGCCGACGTGAGGGAGGCCGACGGGTTTGCACACGAGTTTTCAACTGACAGTGAGAACTACCTCGCTATTCCAGTCAAGTCTCAGCCCAGCAAAGGCAAACAGCCACCTGATAAAGCGTCCGTCTACACGTTCACCCGGTCACATCCAGCCACACCTTCAGGACACCTGGAACCTGGGCTCAGAGGGCACGAGGAGCACACAGCTAGTTACTCACCAGAGATCCCCTCAGCTACTATCTACCACTCTCTGCCACTCGGGATGCCCGCCAATCAGCCACAGGTCTACTGCTTCTCTCCAGCAATCACCCCGGCTCCCACCCTGGACCCGTTCCAGGCCACCCAGAGGAAAATGCTGCTGGATCCCAGCACTGGCAACTACTACCTGGTAGACACACCAGTGCAGCCTGCCACCAAGCGTCTCTTTGATCCAGAAACAGGTCAATATGTGGATGTGCCTTTGCCACAGCCTCCCATGACACCTGTGCCCATGCCCATCTCACCTTTAGCCCTCAGTTCTGGCATTTACGGCCACACGTACATGATCTACCCGGGTCTCGTGCCGACGCCGTCAGTGATACCTGCCAGGGCGCTGCTACAGTCGCAGATGTC
The DNA here is from genome assembly GCF_018398535.1 of Haplochromis burtoni. Classification (NCBI taxonomy): domain Eukaryota; kingdom Metazoa; phylum Chordata; class Actinopteri; order Cichliformes; family Cichlidae; genus Haplochromis; species Haplochromis burtoni. Next base: position 38,292 of record NW_024583274.1, on the reverse strand, counting down.
GGTGCAGGCAGAGGTGGACAGCAGCGATAAAAGCTCCTCGCAGCAGACCGAGGGCATGCACGTGGAGAGTCCTTTCTACATGTCCACCGGAAAGTCTTCCCAGGTAGCCTCAGGTGTTCAGCAGGCTGCTAACAGGCCACAGCAGGGCCTCTCTAGCATCAAGCAGCCTGTCATCAGCATCACCTCCCAGCAGGGGCCCCGGATCATCGCCCCCCCCTCATTTGACGGGACGACTATGAGCTTCATGGTGGAGCACCGATGAACGGCAGCTCGTCTGGACAGGTGAGTATCTGACTGCTTCCCTTTTACCGAAGCATGTCTGAGGGCGCAGTGGAGAGTTTTACATAACTAATCTCAGAGGAAACACTTATTTATAGGATACACTGAAATATAATGTAGCCTAAAAGCTGCAAACTGCAAACTATGGAGACATAAAGTCAGTGAAATGATCCGTGCAGTAGTTCTGAAAACATGGTGACAACAAAAGGAGGAGACAGAGGCTCGCAGCACATCACATGTAGTTATTGCAGCTGATTTTATGGATGAGTTATCAAACATGTTTCTGCACATCGTGACCCACACTGTTGTCACCTGTCCGTGCTCGCAGAACAACGAGGGCGTCTCATTGCCAGCCTGAGGAAAAGAAAATAAGAATAAAAACTATAAATCAGAAAACAATATGGGGACTGTTTCATGAATGTTTGCATTTCCTAAAAATGAGTTTTGGCTTTTCCACCACACATTTCACTTAATGCATGAAGTCAGTGATCTAACAGGATGCTGTGCATCATATCGAACAGAAGAAGAAGAGATGTGGAGTGACTGTAAAGCCTGCAGCTAACTAACACTGACAGATATCCTGTAAGATGCGATATCACAGCAGAGATGTGGTTGGATCAGCTGTGTGTGTGCAGTCAGAGTGAAAGGTCAGGCAGGCATTCGTGTGAGGATGGAAAAGCTTCAGCTGCTGCTGGGTATCAGCAGCCGGGCTGGCACATCCTGCAGGCTCAGGCTCTTTTTATAGGAGCAGCAGGGTGAGGTTCACGTGGCTCTGACGGCTGAGCGGTACAGTGAGGGGACATTTGGAGTTCCCCTCCAGGGTCTGACCCACATACTGGAGCGCTCACTAACGTTTTTAACGTAAACAGATAGTGTGCGGTGGAAAGGCACTCGCTGTTCTACAGAATAGGAGGAAAGCTGCGCGACAAATGTACAAACCTGTTGACGTGTGCTGACGTGTGTTTCTTTGTGTCCCCACAGGGCCGAGCTGTAAGCTGGACGGTGTGGACACACTCACACAGGAGCTGAATGAGCCGAATCATGTGTAGAAACCAAACTGTGAGGTTGTGAAATCGATGAATAGTTACTCTTGTCCAGCTGTTACACTTCCTGAACTTTGCAGATGTGCGTGACATGAAGTTATGAGACGTTATGTTCAAACTGAGGTTGCTGTTTGTGGTTGCACGTTGGAGTTTGTGCAGTGGGTCTGCTGGACAGTCCGTTTTCTTCTGTTGGAAACAGGACAGGTTACAGAGCTGGAGCTTTTCTGCTGACTGTTTTACTGTCACGTGTTTAGTGTCCTGTTACAGATATACAGCAGAAGCATCAAACATACGTTTCTACCCAAGCTGATAATATTTTATACTTTTGTACCTGACTCTCAGCTTTGCTGCTGCACTGTTATCAGAAAAAGAGTCGAACAGTTTCCTCTCGTGCCTCACAAACACGACGTCTGTGTTTGTGTATTTGTGGAGGTTAAACCACCTCTGAGTTCATTCAGTCTTAAGAGTGGACACTGCTGTTTCTTAGAGCTCCATGGTCCCACTGCTACAGTGTTGCTGTCTTCTCCTGGGGATTTGATCAGATTTGGTTCGTGTCATGTTTCTGGTTGTGCATGATTTGTCTTTCTTTTTTTAAACTTTTGCATAAAGTAGGAAATGTTTTCTATAAGTGTGAAAGTGTTTTTGCACAGCAGGGTCTCTGCTGCCTCAGAGCAGAGTCTCTGCTGCCTCAGAGCAGAGTCTCTGCTGCGCACAGTAAATGTTGAAGGTAGATGAAGGTGGTGGACAGACGGGAGCGTGGGAATAAAGAGGACCCGTGGATGAAACGATAAATGTGCAAAAACAACCAGGATGACTGTAGCTGTTTGCACAGCTGCAGTGTCAGGTTCACTTTTACTGTGAAAACTGAATAAACAGGAAAACTCTGACTGACTCAGTTTATAACAACTAACAGTGTCACAGTTATGTTTCACGTGTTTAAATGCTATGTTTGCAAAGATAAGATGTTTACGTTGATTAATGGATGCTAAAGGGGAAAGCGACACATGCAGAGACGTGGAATAATTAAAGACATGAAAACTATTACAAATACTAAAGTTTCTAAAGCTTCCTTGTTGTTACAGGACATAACTGTAGAGTAATGTTCCCGTCCTGAGAGCGGAGGACATTTATGGATGTGCAGTAAAATCAGATTAATGGGTCTGTCTCTCTGAAGGCAGTAAAACCAAACAACTCGTTTAGGAATAAAAAATAAAAGTACAAATTGTGATCAGATGCTGTTACTGATGAAAGCAGCGATGTTTCCATGAAACCAGAGTGAAAGTAAATGCGTCTGTGTCGTCTTTATGCTTTAAAGGAAGCTTGAACAGTCAAATCTGTGAATTCAATGAAATCTGCTTCACTTTGTTAGTACGGCCGGTAGAGGGCAGCACTGCATCTTAACGCGAGCTTGTGACGCACATAAAAAACGTCACAAATGCGCCCAAACAAAGCGTGGACTCGAGGTGAGCCGCTCGTTCGTCTGTTCGTCGGTGCCAGGCTAACTGACCCGTTTTAGCCCACATTATAAAGTCATTTAATGTGGGCTGCACGTCAGCAGCGCAGACATGACCACAGCGGTGTGTTCACAGACGGCTGACGACACCACGGGAAAGCCAGCTTCGGCGGAGGAAGACCAAAGCGAGAAGGCTGTGAGCAGTCCCGGAGACCCGGAAGACCCGGTTCTGTCCAAGAGGCAGAGGAAGAAACTGCTGAAGCAGCAGAAGTGGGAGGAAGAGCGCGAGCAGCGGAAGTAAGCTGTGGCGCGAAACACGCAGAGAACAGTCACGGTGTTCTGGGAATCCATCCTACCCGTTGTTTCTACGCATGCGCACAACACGAAATTCAGTGGCGAACCTACCTTTGTGAATATAAGCTACAAACATACTCTGACGGGTAAAATTAATTGCCAGAGCGTCCTACCTTTGTGAATGTGAGCTAGAAGCATCATTTTACAGTAAGAATTCAGTGGCACGTCATCTTACCTTTGTTAATAACACCTAGACACATACTCTGACAGGTGAAATTACGTGCCAAACCATGCTACCTTTGTGAATGTCACCTACAAGCACACTTTAACGGGTAAAATGAAGTGGCAAACCATCCTGGCTTTATGAATGTGAGCTACAAGCATACTCTGATGGGCAAGTTAAGTGGCAAACTGTCATACCTACTTACATTTGTGCTGGAATTACTGTGTGACAGCAGAAATGTGCATAAACTACTTACAGCAGGACGTTTTGCCAGAACAACGGCCTCCACGGGCCTGCTGAGCTGTTACACTGATCCACTGTGAGATGAATGTGCATGCGCACAAACAGGCGTGAGATTGAAAGCTCGTGCTGACCTTTGTCTCACACACCTCGCGTCCTTCAGTGTGTGAGACTGTCAAACAAAAGGTTGCTGCTGTAGGACACCTTTATGTCACATTTGATCCATCCTTCCTCCAGTCCAAATATCCTCCCCTCTAAATCAGTATAGTTAATAATGGCACCAATGATCCAGTAATGAATTAGTAATCAGGTAAAACACAGACTGGCTCAGTGAGCATCGGCTCTGACCCACTCTGTCCTGATGGGGAGGTTTGAGCTTCCCACAGTGGACCCAGTGTTCAGTCCATGCAGACCACGCCCACACACGTGCTGAACATCATCCTCGCTTTCATGGCAGGCAGAGGCGAAAGGAGAGGAAGCAGCAGCGTCGCCTGCAGAGGCAGAATCACCAGGAGGGCGGGGAGGTCCAGAGCGCCTGCAAACGTGCGCGCAGAGAGGCCACGCCCAGCTCTCTGAGGCTGGTGGTGGACTGCAGCTTCGACAGCCTCATGCTGATTAAGGTAACCGGGTCAGAGGTGTAGGCGCTGCGACTGTGCTCCCAGAGTTCCCAACACACTGTCTGTTTCTTCAGGACGTGCGCAAACTTCACAAACAGATCCAGAGGTGCTACGCAGAGAACAGACGGGCCTCGCATCCAGTGCAGGTTGGTGCCGAGCACGTGACGATGATAACGATGATACTGTTTTTGTGATGACGTTCTCAGTTGCTCGGAGCAGCCCGTGGACTCGTGTGAAGGACACGAGCTTGTATCTGCACGTGAGGACCAACCCCCCACTGACCTGGCTTCAGTTTCACATGCACAGCATGAAGTTCACGGGTGGATCTGTGGTGTGTTTAGAGGGTGGTGAGATTCTGACACGTCTTTGAGCTGTCAGTGGTTACCTCCCTGTTTACCAACCACACGCCGTCCTAGCCTAGCTTATAAAATACTGTCCTAACTGTGCAGAGCTGAAAATACTTAGTGCAGAAACTTTACTTAATAGCAATAAGAGCACAGACGGCACTGAGGACGCTGCAGCCACGTGGCGTCAGGTAGCACATGTGCTCATGTTTGCACACTAACAACTCTTCCTGGTCAAGACTTTGACCACAGCTGAGCCAACATCTGGATGTGGATGTCGCTGCGACATGCTTTGCATCCTCTGGATGAGCTCCATGATGAGATGCTGAGCACTTGTTGGTCTCCACTGGCTTTGGGTCGAATATAAAATAAGAGTAACAGGCAGTAATAACAGTTTTTCATGTGGCGTCAAACATCTTCTAACTTCTTCTCATGTGTCCAGTTTTACCTGACAAGCCTAGGAGGACAGCTGAGACAGAGCATGGACGAGAAGGACAAAGGCTGGGTGAACTGGAAGGTGAGCAGGTCCAACAGAGGTCTGGAACTTTACAGCGTTATGTCTGATTTCCAGTTTAAGTTCATGAAACGGTGGCGTCACCTGTAGTTCACACCCACAGGATGCTCAGGAGTCAGCGTCTGCCCTCACCACTTTATATCAGCTCCATCTGCACACGATTAACATGAGGCCTTCAGAGCAGGGAGCTCCAGGCCTCGAGGGGCCTGCAGGTTTTAGATCTCACCCTGGGTCAGCACGCCTGACTCACATGAGTTCATTTCTCATGCTGAGGAGGTCATTTACACCTGCAGGACACTCGAGGCTGGAGTTGGACCTCTCTGACTAACATTTAAACTTGACATGAGATGGAGGGCGGTGACGATGCGTGGATTTTATTCTAGATACCAAAACTCATGACCCAGGAAACATGAATTTGAAACGTTAGAATAAACATGAAGTAATACAAATTACAGTCCAGAATAAAAAGCTTGATGATTGGGTCCATGAGCCGCTCCGAGCTGACGATGACCACGCTGAAGATGCTGTGTTCAATGCCAGCAGTTTGTCACATTGATTGGTTGGATGCTGTGTGCTGTGCAGGACATACACATTAAAACGGAGCACTACACTGAGGTCGTGTCCCAGGAGCAGCTGGTCTACCTCACCTCCGACTCTCCCAACGTGCTGACGGAGCTGGATCCACAGAGGGCGTACGTCATCGGAGGCCTGGTGGACCACAACCACCACAAGGTGTGCTCGGCTCCAGACCCGCTGTAGCGTGTGGGCGTGGCTGCGTCGGCTAACCTGTCGGGCTTTGTTTGCAGGGACTCACCTTTGAAAGGGCCACAGAGCTGGGCATTAGCCACGCCCAGCTTCCTCTGAGCAGCTTCGTCAAGATGAACAGTCGGAAGGTTCTGGCTGTTAACCACGGTAAGGAGTGGGAGTGGCTTCATCCCCTGCTCTTACTCAAGTTTAATGTGCAGATATTTAAAGGATCATGTTTCCTGTATTGTGGCTCCTCCCTGCTTTAGCCCGCGGAGCGGGGAGGAGCCTCAGCTGCTGCCTCTGTGGTCTGAACGGCGCTCTCTCCTGCAGTGTTCGAGATCATCCTGGCGTACCTGGAGAAAGGCAGCTGGCAGGAGGCCTTCTTCACAGTCCTGCCTCAGAGGAAGGGGGTGGTAGCAGTCGGCCAGGACGCCACAGAGCCTCCGAAAAAAGACGACGAGACGGACTCTGACTCTGACCCAGAAACTACAGCGCAGACGGAGCAGCGAGCTTAGCGTTGGCGCCGAGCGGACAATGCGTTTGTTTTTTTACGAGATGGTTTAAAGAAATTTCTGTTTGTTGAAAGTTTGAAGTATTTATTGAAAAGATTTCTCAGTTAATGTTCGAGACGTGGGCAGTGCAGCTGTTTGCTGTTGCAGCTGACAGATGCCACAGGTCCCCTCTGTACAGCCATCGATGATGATGATGCTTCAGTCTTCTACTGTTGGAGGACGAAGCACAGAAATGAATGTGAGCAACAAATAGATGAAGACTTCCATTAAACGGGTCAAAGAGAGTTTGTTTTATTTTGTAACAAGCAGAAGGTCGATGCATTTACATGATACGTGTTCAGGAGCTTCCCAAAGGTAACAGCTGTGATATGTTGAGTATAAATGTTAGTCTGGGTTGTAGGAAGTAAGCCTGGAAGCTGCAGTATCCATGGTAACGAGTAAATCTGACCCCAACCCAGAGGGGGGCGATGACCTCACCACAGACGCTCTAAGGAGCAGCAGACTGCAGCGCGTGAGAAGCTGCTGAGGGTTCAGACCTTTTCTTCTGCAGCAACACGATGCTGTGATAACTGCTTGCACTGCTGTGCACGGAGGAACAGCTGGGCCTCACCACTGACACGAGCACATTAGTTTTAATGACGTCCATGGTAGGAAGTAGGATCCCGCACAGTCTGCGTCAGGGCTGTTTATCACAGGTGGAGGTGGAGATGATAATCCCTGGAGCACATGGTGGACACTGGAGGTGAAACAGGAGATCAGTCAGGTTGTGTTAAGGCGGCTGACAGGTACCAACCTGTGGGAGGGTTTGCTGAGTCAGCGATTATGTCAGGTGACTCAGGCAAAGCGGTATTTGCTCACATGGTGTGGATGGGTGCTGCGGACTGAGGACACAGTCGGGTGATGGAGGGAATACTTCTACATCAGCGGCCCCCAACCCCCGGGTCACGGAGCGGGATAGGTCCGTGAGTCGCTTGGTTGAGGCTCGGGTGTAAAATTTCTGGTTTTCGGGGTTTATCGTTATTTTTTGTCATTTTCCTCGTTGATCTGGTTTCCCTGGGTCTTTTCTCGTGTGTTATGAATAAATCTTGTTTTGTACCAGTACTGGTTTTATTTTGTTGTATTTATCCGCGACACTTTACAGGCCCGTGAAAATATTGTCGGACAACTGGTCTGTGGTGCAAAAAGGCTGGAGCGCTGGTGTAAAAGCCACGCCCCCTGTAGAGGAAGCTGTGGACAGTGGGACAGCCCACACATCAGCACAGGTGATGAAACAGCACGATGTGAGCTTCCTGAGGTTGTCGTGGTTCACACTGCTGTGTAACGTCACATGGAGCTGGGCTGTGTTGGCAGACTAATGATAGAACTGTTATATAGCCAGAATCTGATGCGTCAGTCGATAGAAAATGAAGCTGCGCTTGCAGAAGCTGCAGCAGGTTTAGAACCTCTGCTCACTATAAAGCACCTGAGTCCCTGTCCCCTGCAAAGACTGTGAGTCACCATCTTCCACATCACTGCACACAGAGATAATGCTGCCTGCACTCGTCCAGGCCACAGTGCTAACGGAGCATCGTTGTATATCTTGCCCTCTGGTTGTTTCGGCGGCTAAACTAAACGGTGAGTGAATTTGAAATTTAGGAAAGGGACAAACTCCTCTGGTAAAAGGAGCCCGTTTACACAAACTATTTAGTCACATTTCCAAGGATCCCAATAAACCAGCGAAGAAACTGACTCGCTGTCCTGTGTCTGCTGGAACTACATGGTTGTGTCGCCTGTGTGGGAGGCTGGATAGAAGGAGATACTCAGACCACATATACAC
>NW_024583274.1:12022-17195 GCF_018398535.1 Haplochromis burtoni | reverse complement strand
ACATCGATCTCTGCAGCCCGAGCTTCACATGAACGCCGACGCTGCAGTCTGTTCCAGCCTGCAGGTCCAAACGAATAGAAACACAGATGTTCTGGGTCAGTTTGGTCCTCTTTGCTGTAACGTGTTCGGTGCGTCTCAGCACACACTGGCAGCTTTGTTCAACCGTTTCTTTCACTCGGTCAAAGGCAGCAGGTGGCAGGAAGAGCTAATCACGTCTCTGTGCAGAGCCTGTTCCAGCCTGTACACGTCCTCTCCCACCTGGGGTCACTGCTGTGTGATCACTTTTCCTGGTAAAACATTTTTGCTGTTGTTTGAAATCGACTGAAAACAAAAGCAGTGACTTATTTACAGTTACAGACACAAACAGTCTAAAGATGGAGAACGTGTCAGCGATTCCCCGTGTGTGTGAAACTGATGTTTCTGTGCACGTGTTGCTGCAGGACATCACAAGAAAAGGTGATCTGACAGGAAGTCCCGAGACAGTCTGTGTGCATGCCTCTCAGGCTGATCGGTTTTCTCATGGTTTCATTAGTGGCTGCATGTCGTGGCTGCTGTGGTAAAGCTAGGAGGAGATGGGTTAGCAGGCAGAGGGTGCCACGGGACAGGCCTGACACATTCAGACCTGCAAGCAGCATCATTCTATGGGCAGAAGCTGGCATCGAAACTGGATTTGAATAAGTTCGATTTGAATTTGAATTCATGGCTTGAAAATGATCATCACTAAATTGAAATTGCATTTTATATTTTGAAAATTCAGCTCTGGAATAATTTCAGTTTCACTTCTCACCGTTCAGTTTGGAATTTAAATTGATGGATTTAAATCCTTGTCGTCTTTTCCTCCTCAAGCTCATCTTAAGCTCTCTGAGGACCATATGACCCCAAACACAGCAGCTACTCGTGGTCCCTCGGATATTTCTCTGAATAGAAATCAGAGCCTTTTGTAGGGTAAAGACCCTGAAGTAACACATGTGAGTGAAGAACGAAACACCCAGTGCATCATGGGAATCCCCGGCAGCCTACGTCTATTGCAGCATAACTAAGGGAGGATCAGGGTCACCTGGTCCAGCCCTAACTATATGCTTTAGCAAAAAGGAAAGTTTTAAGCCTAATCTTGAAAGTAGAGATAGTGTCTGTCTCCTGAATCCAAACTGGAAGCTGGTTCCACAGAAGAGGGGCCTGAAAACTGAAGGCTCTGCCTCCCATTCTACTTTTAAATACTCTAGGAACAACAAAGGCTGCAGGCGACGATGCTCCCCCTAAAAAAGAAACTAAATAAACTAAAACCCAAAAACAAACCCCCTAAATTAAACCCTCAAATAACAAAAATCCCAAAACCTACCCCACCTAAAACCTACTTCTCTCACCCCCTATCCTACCCAAAAAACCCCAACCCCTAGACCAAACCTTAAACCTAACATACCCCCTACTAACAAATTCCCTAAAACCCTCCCACCCTCCCCAAAAAAAAAAAAAATAACGCACCCGCCCCCCCCCCCCCCCCCCCCCCCCCCCCCCCCCCCCCCCCCCCCCCCCTAACCCCCCCCCCGCCCCCCCTTAAGATAGATAGTACCTAACTCAACCCCAAAATCCTCCTATCCTACTAAAACAACCCCCCTACCCCTAGCGTATAATAGGGTGATATGGTACTACAAGGTCATTAAGATAAGATGGGGCCTGATTATTTAAGACCTTGTATGTGAGGAGCAGGATTTTGAATTCTGGATTTAACAGGAAGCCAAAACAGGAGAAATCTGCTCTCTTTCTAGTCCCTGTCAGGACTCTTGCTGCAGCATTTTGGATCAGCTGAAGGCTTTTCAGGGAGTTTTTTGGACATCCTGATAATAATGAATTACAGTCGTCCAGCCTGGAAGTAATAAATGCATGAACTAGTTTTTCAGCGTCACTCTGAGACAGGATATTTCTAACTTTAGAGATGTTGCGCAAATGGAAGAAAGCAGTCTTACATATTTGTTTAATATGTGCATTGAAGGACATGTCCTGGTCAAAAATGACTCCAAGGTTCCTCACAGCGTTACTGGAGGCCAAGGTAATGCCATCCAGAGTAAGAATCTGGTTAGATTCTTACTCTGAGTCAGATGTACAGTGAGAGTTTGCTGAAAAGGTTTGGGAGAGGCCCTGGTCCATAAGATGTTCAGTTCCCACATGCAGCAGAACATCGACACCATCTCTGGTGCCCGTGGGTCAGAGTGGACCCTGTTCTGTGCCTCCATTGTTGAAGCAGCTGCATGTGGTCATGAGGTGGAGATGATAATCCCTGGAGCACATGGTGGACACTGGAGGTGAAACAGGAGATCAGTCAGGTTGTGTTAAGGCGGCTGACAGGTACCAACCTGTGGGAGGGTTTGCTGAGTCAGCGATTATGTCAGGTGACTCAGGCAAAGCGGTATTTGCTCACATGGTGTGGATGGGTGCTGCGGACTGAGGACACAGTCGGGTGATGGAGGGAATACTTCTACATCAGCGGCCCCCAACCCCCGGGTCACGGAGCGGGATAGGTCCGTGAGTCGCTTGGTTGAGGCTCGGGTGTAAAATTTCTGGTTTTCGGGGTTTATCGTTATTTTTTGTCATTTTCCTCGTTGATCTGGTTTCCCTGGGTCTTTTCTCGTGTGTTATGAATAAATCTTGTTTTGTACCAGTACTGGTTTTATTTTGTTGTATTTATCCGCGACACTTTACAGGCCCGTGAAAATATTGTCGGACAACTGGTCTGTGGTGCAAAAAGGCTGGAGCGCTGGTGTAAAAGCCACGCCCCCTGTAGAGGAAGCTGTGGACAGTGGGACAGCCCACACATCAGCACAGGTGATGAAACAGCACGATGTGAGCTTCCTGAGGTTGTCGTGGTTCACACTGCTGTGTAACGTCACATGGAGCTGGGCTGTGTTGGCAGACTAATGATAGAACTGTTATATAGCCAGAATCTGATGCGTCAGTCGATAGAAAATGAAGCTGCGCTTGCAGAAGCTGCAGCAGGTTTAGAACCTCTGCTCACTATAAAGCACCTGAGTCCCTGTCCCCTGCAAAGACTGTGAGTCACCATCTTCCACATCACTGCACACAGAGATAATGCTGCCTGCACTCGTCCAGGCCACAGTGCTAACGGAGCATCGTTGTATATCTTGCCCTCTGGTTGTTTCGGCGGCTAAACTAAACGGTGAGTGAATTTGAAATTTAGGAAAGGGACAAACTCCTCTGGTAAAAGGAGCCCGTTTACACAAACTATTTAGTCACATTTCCAAGGATCCCAATAAACCAGCGAAGAAACTGACTCGCTGTCCTGTGTCTGCTGGAACTACATGGTTGTGTCGCCTGTGTGGGAGGCTGGATAGAAGGAGATACTCAGACCACATATACACAAGATAAGAAAGGGAGAAAATCCTGTGCAGGCCTGCAGTTCCCCCAGGCCTCTGCACCGCAAACATCAGAGCTTCTAGCCTGCAGTGCCGCCTGTGTTGTCCCCGTGAAGGAGCGTATGAATGGTGGACTCTGTCTCGTGCAGCTGCTCCATCAGTCTGAGTCAGTAGGATCAGGCTGCACTTTGCACTGATCTCCTGTAGAAAACCGTTTCCTTTCTGTCTGCTTTCAGTTTGACTCTCTTCATACCCATCAACACTGCTCACATACTCTTTCAACATCACCACAGCTTCACTTCACTCCCATCTATACCAACTTGAATCCACATCCGTTGCTCCTGACCTTGCTTTGGTCTCACACACACAACATATGGCTGTTGTCCTTCTTTCTACCATATCCCAACACTCCTGCCTCTCCGCTCGTCCCTCTTCTCTCGTCTTTCAGCAACACTGACGCTCCAGCACTGGAGCTCATCACTGTAAAACCTGAGCCTGAATACAAACAGACAGAAGGACAGAAATAATAAATGCATTCTGGGTCCGTGTTTGTGAGCGAAGCAGGTGATGAACAGCCAGATGCTGTGGTGAGCACAATATGAAAGCAAAGCTGCTGATTTACTGGCCAGGCTATAATCATACCTTCACCTGTGGCCATTAGTGTGAGTAATGACCAGAAGCACAAGATTATGGAGACAAGTGGCAGAAACGAGCTTCCTCTGTGTGGCCTCTAGGCTCAGCCTTAGAGTCCGGCTGATTGGTCCTTCAGGAGAAGCTCAAAGTGGAGCCACTGCTCCTTCACATGATTTGGACATTGAGCAAGGCAGTCACCTAAGAGGCAGACTGGATGCCTCCTTCAAAGCAACTGATGCACAGCTGCAGTTGAAAAAGTGGGAAGAAAATGCTGCATAATTCACCTTTGTAGGAACTGTTGAGGTCAACAATCAGTAGCCTGGATTTTCTGGATTTCCTTTTTGTCTCACGAAGCTTTGAATCTGGTACATTTTTCTCCTATGAGGAGTTGGAGTGAAACCAATCCATGACACTCGTGTCCACTGTCAGTTCAATTCAACTGATGTCACGCCAGAAAACTGTTGCCTCAAACCCTACAATAATTCAAAGACAGCAGATAAAAGCCCAGCAATCAGGCTCAATCTCCTTTGAGCCCTTTAGCGACAGTGGGAAGGAAAAACTCCCTTTTAACAGGAAGAAACCTCCGGCAGGCTCAGGGAGGGGCGGGGCCATCTGCTGCGACCGGTTGGGCCTACGCCTACTGCAGCATAACGAAAGGAGGATTCAGGGTCACCTGGTCCAGCCCTCCTGTAAGCATGTATAGTGTAAACAGAATCGGTCCTAGCACTGAGCCCTGTGGAACGCCATCATTAACCTCAGCGTGTGAAGAGGACTCCATTTACATGAAAAGCAGGATATTATCGAGTTAACCAGGTAACCAGCAGTTTTCCTTCAGAGTGCTGATGTTAAAACTATCTCTATAAAGTTGTCTTTAAAGCTACGCGAGCAGCAGTAACAGCGTCGTACCTGATGGTAACAATCTGGCCTACATCCAGAGCGTAATCATTCAGCTGGGCGATGAAGATAGCAGCCACCGCCTCGTACAGCGCTGTGCCGTCCATGTTAATGGTGGCGCCAACCGGGAGCACAAAGCGGGTGATCCTCTTGTCGATGCAGTTGTTTTCCTCAGCACATCGAAAGGTGACAGGCAGGGTTGCCGAGCTGGCAGACACAAGCAGAGGCAGCAAGTATTCTGTGGTCAGACACTATAGAGCTTTAGATTCATTATCTCT
>NW_024583274.1:9779-11182 GCF_018398535.1 Haplochromis burtoni | reverse complement strand
TTTGGCTGCTCCGCTCACACAGTGGCTCAGCTATGCTCCAATCACATGCGAGGATATAGGATAATATCATTGTGTGAAAAACAGAGAGGGTGATGGACGCGACAGTCAAGTGGAGCGTGCGTCTGTCCTCTCAGTGAGTGAGACAGTAACAGCGGTGAGGACGGCTGTGCGAGTGCAAAAACACAAATATGCCTGAGACCCGTAAACGAAGCAGCATCTGGCTGCAGTTTAAAGACTCTTTGGTCTCGGTCTCGATACCCTCTGGTCTTGGTGTTGTCTCGGTCTCGATACCCTCTGGTCTTGGTGTTGTCTCGGTCTTGACTACAAGTCTACAGATGAGCCAATGAGCATACAGGAGAGCTGAACTGAATCTGTATGAGCATGAAGACGTAACGCTAACGATGTGTCCGTTCTCCCAGAGTCTCCCAGCATCACATCTTTGAGATCTCATCTTGTTATGCCCAGAGCCCGCTACACTCTGGGAGGTCAGGCCGACCTGTGGCTCCTAGAATTCCTGAATGGGAGCCGGAGCGTTGAACTGTGGGAACCAGCTGCTCGTTGACTTCTGGAGACAGACGCTCGCTCTGCTTTCATGATTTTTGCTCAAAGGGTTTCTGGTTAAAAGAGCCGAGGTTCTGTCTTTAGTATCACATGGCTGTCACAGAGTGCTTTGAAATGAACTCTGTTATCAACTGTGTTTACATAAACCTGTGCTAAACTGCTCCGACAGGTTTAGCTTCAACCATAACTGACATAATGTGATCTGAGTACAGCGTGAACATTATTCACATGCGTATTTATTCTCTGCAGACATGCTTCTATCAGCTACAAGCCCCGAGTGCTACTCCTCTTTATAAGTGATGCATTTCTTTCATGCTGGAACATAATCTTGTGATATTTCATTTTTGCCCAACGTGCACCTCTCACAGACTCGATATCATGCTGTGACTGATACACACTCACAGCACGCTGATGAAGGATCTGAATGAAGGAATACAGTTCAAATGCTCATTTTGACACAAATAAACAGGCAGGTAGAGGACTGTCCCAGCCCCACTGTCACAGTCTGCCCCCACTGGCCGTGACACTGTCCCAGCCCCACGGTTCCACACGGTGACGAGTTTTCTTCTGCTGCATTTGGAGCCACAGGATGAACCTTGGACTCACCTTGTGGGTTAACTGAGGGGATGTTTTATGGTACAGTCGTTAATTGTGCCTCGTACATTTAGAGGCGTGAGTGAAGCTTTCATTACTGCATTCTTGCAGGTTGAGCAGTTTTAAATGTCCTTCGCCCTTATCAGTGCTCACACAGAGCTCAGCTTTTATCGTACACAGGAGGGGGAATCGGTCCAAATGTCAGCCATAAAGCCCGGAGTGTGGAACGGCCGGATGGAGAGTAATGG
>NW_024583274.1:6906-8316 GCF_018398535.1 Haplochromis burtoni | reverse complement strand
ATGAGCCCCAACACATTGATCCCATCGGAGTACGTGCCGACGATCTTGTAGTCCTTTGTGATGTTCTGCCGAGAGAAGGGAAAGACCATTCATGAAAGCTGCTTCCACAGACACACAGATCCACTCATGAGCTCTGCAAGTGTCATGTCAGCACCACAGCTGCCTGAGCTCAGCCTGCTTATAACTCGTTATTGAGCCAATCCATTAAACGACACACTGGCTGCCAGCTGCCGACACATGAGACTAATGTCACCACAGTGGAACGAGCACACCTACCTCCATCACAGTCATGATCGTGGTCGTGAGAGGGGGCACTGTGCTGCTGTTCACTGGAAGCTTTTCAGGCTCCAGTTCTTTGCGTTTTGTTTTGTACTAGAGTGGAATTGGACACAGTGTCAGAATCACACGATGACAAGCACCAGAATCGAAGGTAGGCTAGAATAACAGGATGTGTGGTCGTCTTACCTGCTGAAAACAAGCCTGCACCAGATTTTCAGGAAACATGTTTCTGTCAGTGGAAAGCACAAAGCTGCAGGTGAGCAGCAGAACGGATGCATCTCTGTGGCAACTCTGAAGTTAAATATCTAGCAAAACATACTTTTCATGAATGCAGCTATTAATAAAGACCATGCCTCAAATATAAACTCTCATAGTGTGCATTAAAGATCTTTTTTAAGTCCGTGCTTTTCTTCTTGCACGACTCTGTCATAGTTGAGCCACATCAGTAACAGTAATGTCAGAATTAGTCATAACTTACCAAGCATGTCAAAGACAGGGCAGCGTAGCGCTGCAGTGACTCGTCCTACATGTTTACCTGAGATGTAACCTGACACCAATAAAGGATGCTAGTACGACGCTACCCGAACCAACTAAACAGTGTTTGTTGGGATATTGTATGATGAAAGTTTCTGTTTCAGGCCATCAAAGAAAGATGCAACTCTTCTCTTCCATCCTGATATTCCCGAAACATTTCCATTAGAAACTCACCTGAGCAGGTCCAACAGTGTGTCGACTGTGGTGACATTAGGAGGAGTCCCAGCTCTGTCGATGTGCTCAGCTGTCTGAGACACGCCCGGTTTGATGGTCATCACTAGAATAATTCCTGTCAACAAAGATGCCACTTAGTAGCTACAACCATTCGTTTTATACGCTGCATATAAAACGAATTATTAATTCAAATGTGACTCACCAAGAACAACCGCAATGATAGTTGTTGAGAAGTAATAAACGACAGCTCGCAGACCGATCTTTCCTGACACCTCGGAGTCTAAGGCTGCAACACCTGTTGGTAAGAAACACATTCAGTGTATTTAAAACACAGGCTCAGCCCACACATCAGGGTCCAGGCTGATCCAGGTAGCTGCAGGGTGAACTCGGGGGTACTACAAAGCTGGTTCGGTTCTTACCAGG
>NW_024583274.1:0-6574 GCF_018398535.1 Haplochromis burtoni | reverse complement strand
GACTCAGGGCCTTCCTGATGTTCCTCTGCCTCCCTGTGTCAGTGGGGATGGTGTTCGCTCTGTGTGGTAGCGTCCTGATGACGCCCAGTTTGTGCTCCAGTGGATGATGGGAGTCAAACCTTAGATACTGATCCAAATTTGTTGGCTCTTGATAAATATTGACTTTTTATGTCGCCCATCCCTGATGAAACTTTTAGTCTAAGAAAGCAGTTTTATATCCTCCCTGATGAACTTCACGTGTTTGTTAATGTGATCAGTGAATAGTAGTGCACCCTGAACCAACACAGCCATAAACATGTTGACATCTGATTTTCACCCAGGTGTTCTCTACATCGGCTTTCTGCTGTTCCATGATTGGACAACAGATCTTTTTCAGTTACTCCAGTAAAAACTGGCCACAGCTGATGAAGCTGGGATCCACGTTCTTTCTGTAGGACTGACCCTGTATGTGAAGACAGTTCAAACACACGTGGTCGGTGCTGAGAGCGGTCCTGCTGCTGAGAGCGGTCCTGCTGCTGAGGTTGGGCTCATCCTGCCATCTCTTACCAACTACCTCCAACGCTTCTTTTTGTCTTTACACATTTGAGTTATTTAAACAGTGATTGTGAAGATAACATAGAAAAATGTTTCAGAGGACCTGACTGGTCTGACAGGTGCATTAATATCCACAGAGCAATAGAGTTTCATAGATTTTATTCTGTCAGCAAACTGTTTTTAGATTTGATCCATTTTGGATTGTTGGGAGTCATTTCGTCTCAACACCTTCTGTAGTTGTAAACATTCGATCCCGTACAATTTGTTATTTTACATTTTTTATGCTTCCAAACATTCGCCCAAAACCTCGTCTTCTGTGACTGCTTTCAGGTGTGCTCCCTGGTGTTTCCCATGTTCCCCGTCATCTTGTTCATAGTCTTGGCCTCCCCACACTTCTCTGTCATCTCATACCGTTTGGAATCTGTTTCCTTTCAGTTATTTGGTTTGATATGTTTTTCAGGTCAGCAGACACTGAGACCAAACACTTCTCCATCACAGCAGCTGCCCAGCGGTCAGGCCTCACTACAGCAGCAGCAGCTGGGTGAGTGCAGCTCTGGTTGGTAGAAAGGCAGTCAGAGGGCCCAAACCTGCCTTGTTGCCTGAACCTGAGTCATTTCTCACTGCTTGCACATGAGCGACAGTCAGAGGGTCTGATCTCCATCTTCACAGCTGCTCACCTGCTGAGCCTTCAGGTTCTGCATCCTCCATCTGCTGCTCTTAGCAGGATCCAAACGTGGCACCAGGACACCTTCATGGCCCCTTAGATTCTCCATCTCTGCTGAGCCCACACAGCCACCCTGAACTGTTGCCTTTCTGCAGGTTCCTGGGCAGAACCCCGGAGCTGTCCTTGATATTTGGAAATGTTTTGTTCCCTAGTTTTCTGCACCCAGGCTCCTCCCCCCGCCCTGGTCATGAGACAAGAAACATCGAGGAAACAAATGAAACTCTACAACTAGAACTAAATTACAACCAACTCTGACCAACTCTCCATCACAGAACGAGGGGGAGAAACCAGACAGACATGCTGGGAACCAGGAAACTGGGGACAAAAGACTTCACAGGGAGGACACACAACCAGGACATACTGGGGAGGACACACAACCAGGACATACTGGGGAGGACACACAACCAGGACACGAAAGGGACCAGACCAAATGAAACTCAGAACAAGAACAACAAGCGATGACACTAAGAGGCACAAGAACACGAAACAATGACAACATAACAACAATAAACGAGGTCCAAAAACCAGACCAGCAGAACACCAGTCCTGTCAGTGACATCTATTAACTTACAAAGGCCAAGGGAAAGTACACAGGCGACAAACCTCGGGAGAAATGCAAGAGGAAAATCTAGAAACAACAACAGGCAGCTCAGTAACTAATGAACAGTGGATATTTGAAGATGCAAAGTGTGATCGTCATAAGCAGCTGTGCTCAGCTGAAATCACTGTTTCAGAGGCAAAACCAAACGAACGGAGCTGAGAAATATTTTGTCTTCATTCATTTCACGTCTGAGCGACAAGACGGAGCTATTTGATTATCCACTGCAGCAGGGAGCCGTGATATGACGAACACAGAGAGAGATCAGTCAGAGCACTCGTTCTGCTACAGTCAGCAGGGTTTCTGACTGAGGAGACTGTCTTAACCTTTTTACTACAAGTGGAAAATCCAATTCAGTTTTATTTGCATGTCAAATCGCAGCCACAGTCACCTCAGGGTGCTTTGTACTGTAACGTAAAGGCACTGCAATAATACAGAGGCATGGGCAGCACTTTGGTGACAGTGGGAAGGAAAAACTCCCCTTTAACAGGAAGAAACCTCCAGCAGAACCAGGCTCAGGGAGGGGCGGGGCCTCTGCTGTGATTGGTGGGGGTTAGGGGAGGGGGACAGGACAGAGACGTGCTGTGAAAGAGAGCCTGTGTATAAACACAGTGAAGGCATCATGTCCCCAGCAGCCTACACCAGCGTCACCTGATCCCGCCCCAACTATAACCTTTATCCAAACAGAGGGCGTGTCTCCCAGCTGAGCTTTGAAGTACTTGTTTGATTATTGCCACCGTACAGGTCTGAGGTACGTCCCCATTAATACAGACAGGCTGATCAATGTAAAACAGTTATTGATGGTGAGACTTTGGAGGAAGTGATTACTGAAGTTACCTTGGAAACAGGAGTCAAACCCCCACATTACAGTCAGCAGTAGCACTGCAGTGACAGACGTCCTGTCAGAGGCTACCGGTTATGAAACTCAGTTAGCTGAGGGCAACTGCTCTTTAAGACTGTGATAACAGGAAGGTGGGCCTATAGAGCCAAGTCATGGCTGTTTAAGTCTCCTCAAAGGCCTGTGAGGAGTAACAGAGTTAGACTGAAGCATTAATTAATGGCAGGACTTCTTTGAGCAGTGCGTGAAGATGTAACAGGATACATGATAATCAGCCTTTATAGGAACAGAGCAATACACACACGAGGGAACAGAGGAGGGAGACACAGCTGAACCCAATTAAACATGACAAGACAGGGAGGAAGCAAACGAATACAAGACATGGACCTTCAAAGTAAAACAGGAAACACAGAACACAGAGAACACCGAGCACAAGGACCAAAACCTGAGAACTAGGAATACAAAACAGAAGCACGACACTAGCAGTGAAACCAAAGATGAACACAAAGATCAATGATATAAAACACTGGGTCACCCACCCAGGACTGTGACACAATGAATCAACCAGCAGATTGTAGACACCGCCTGCGCTTCAACCTAAGACACAGCAGACTTGTTCCCACAGTCAGAGGACAGAGCAGAGTTTGTTATGGAGAGCACAGAGCCAACCTCTAAGTGAAAGGATAGGACAGGTGTTTCACTATAGATGCAGACTGAGCTCCGACTCAGGAACTCTCCCACCCTCCTAGTTTAGAAGAAGCTTCTAAGTCTGAGGCTCAGCCCGTTACAGGACAGGACAGACAACCTTACAAATTCTATACTTTGCAAACGAAAACTTATCATTTCAAGTTGATTTCCAGACACAGACAAGAACAGGAAGACACCACAGTCATGAGCAGCATGAAAAGATGGACTGGGTTTCTCCACAACAGCTGCCACAGTGATCTTATCACAGCCTGAAGGTTTCAGCCACCCTCCAGTCTGCCTCATAATACAGGAAACGCAGGCTCCTCTCGACAACAGCACCCACAGACAACTACACAACAACAAAGTCATCAGTTACCGCCCTACGGGACACCGTCTGTACCCGGGGGCGCAGCTTCCACAAAGAAGCAGCCCCACTCAGACCCACTGTCAGCAGCACCATCCAGCTGTCCCTGTGGGGAACACGCTCACATCAAAAACTCCACCGACTTCACCAACAAGCTCCAGAAACACCGGATCCAGATGAAACCACCGACAACCGAGACAGTCAGAAAACAACTACAGCAGGACGGTTACCGAGGAAACAGAAGCAGCTTTACCCCGATCAGATCTGGAGGATGCCAGCGTTTGAAAGAGGACTGAAAGTATCCGAATACTTTACTAATCCCTGAGGAAATGATCTACAGCTGCTCCTTCCAAGCTTCTTAGATATGGCTCAGCAAGCTGCGTATAACACATACAGCAGAGACTCTATGCTGCACTTCAGACATGTTTTACTTTTATTCCTTCATCTGCAGACGGTTTGAGGGTTAAACCTTCCTGATGAACTCTGATCTGTGAACATGACCTGCTCCCTAACAGGTTAGTAAGAAGGGAACCAGCTTTGTAGTACAGAGAGCTCAGGGTTAACCTCAGAGTTACCTGGATGGGACGAACTGCACCGGCAGGCCTCTGTTACCTGTTATCATGCTTGAAATGATCAGAGGAAGAATGACCAGCTTCAGCATTCGCATCAGGATCTCTCCTGGGAAGCCAAAGTACTGCTTGTAGAGATGCGACAGGGATGCGTACTCTCTGACCACAACACCCAGACTGATCCCTGCAAGAGCCAGAGACACAGTAAACTCCACTTCACCTGAAAGAAAACTTTCCAAAGAGCACCGATCACTGAACAAACACTCGTGCTGGTTTACATGTGTGACATGAAACAGGCCAGACAAGCACATCCAATCAGGACATTTCAGCTGATGCTTTGTCATCTAAACGGATACAGAATTGCAACGACTTTCATCATCGTGTGCGTCAAGTCCTTCACACGGGAAACAGGGTGTGTAGTTTGTCCCGACCCTGACAATGGGCTTCCCGGTTTTTACATTTAATTCGCTTTAACGTTTAATTCTTCGTCCTCTTTCGGGGCTCAAAGATGTGTGTGAATACTGCCTGCTCTGTCTGCGCCCCAGATGCTCCACCTGTGGCTTTACAAAGACCTCCACCTTCTTCCAGACGGCCTTAGTCAAAAGTATCGCCCTTGACTTTGTCATCGGTCTGTATCGTGGCCCTGCCTACACCTCCCATTCTGGTGTTGTGCCTGAAAGTGATTTCTGGCATTTAAACTGTTGTAAAGACTTGTTGGCCTAAAACCTGTCAAACTTATTTCTCGTGAACATTTCTATCACAAGCTGCAGTCGCATGTTGGTGAAGTGACTCTTTCTAACCTGTCCAGTCCTTCTGGACTAACCTGGTCTCACCTCGTGTGTTATATTCCTACCTGTGATCAAACCTCTCTGTAACACATCTGCCTTTAAATCCCGTCCTGTGTTCGAGTCCATCTTGAGATAAGCCTTGAAGCAGAGTGACATCTTAGCTCCCATACAGGAGCTGTTGTGAGTCCAAAGGGACACCTAATAACATCTTAGTATCTGCGTTTCCTGGTTGGGAATCCAGCTGCTGCAGACGGATGATTATACTGTTTATTTTATTTGGATGTGCATGTTGCCTCATATATCTGCTAGTTGCTGTGTGGCTGTGTTAACAAAGGCTCAGCTGTCGTCTCCCTCTGCCTGAACACAACCCTCAGACCGCACAGTGCACACTTAAAGCTCTAAGGTGTAATTAATGACACAGGAAATGTGTTTAATATTAGCTAACACATGCACATTTAATCTGAAGTGGGTCAGCAGGCTGATATGAAGCAAAGCGCTCATTCCACGGTGCACAGTGCTGCCTCAGCGTGGACAGCCTCCACAGCCGCTGTGTCACCTCAGTCTGGTCACGTTTGACGGAGACACAGACAGATGGATGTCCCCACAGTGAAGCATCCTCCAGTCTGGACATCAAATGAAAACGCATGCACCCCCTGCTGAGCCAAACCAGCGAATGCACAACAGCGTTGGAGTAAGGAGCAAATAGAAAACAATAACCGGACGGCAGTCAGCAGAGGCTTGCACGTACCGAGCACCACCGATACAATCGTAGACATCAGGAGCCAGTTCCTCTTCAGCGCGGCTTTGATGTTCAGCACCCGCCGCTGCTTGTTGCCCATCATGTCCATGCTGCTGCTTGTGTTTGATTGTTCTGGAAGAAACACCGATGCTCGGCTGCAGACACAAACCACTCCTGTTATCGAAATGTCAGCTGGAGGAATAGCAGGACGGACGCGCAGCTGAAGGATGCAGCCGTCAGACGCTGCTGATGCTGTGAGAGAGGGTGGTGTGATACAGGCGGAGAGGGGGTACGCGCTCTCCCTCCATCACCCTTCCCCCATTTGTTCTTCTTTTCACGCGAGTGCCGGCTAGATTAAAGCCCCATGTGGACACGGTGCACGCAGAGCAGGGATTTTACTGCACAGCTGCAGAGAGATGTTTAAAAACACTCTGCAGGAGGCTGTAGAAGAAAGTCCTTCCTGTGGATGTGGCGGGTAATTATTAGTTACACGGCACACACGCCCCCAGCTTAAACATGTCAATTACAAATACACGGCTGATCACAAACACGGACACAGATGTGACGCTGCATGTTCAGCGCCACCTTCCGTCGGTGCGGAACCTGGCGTCACGTGATTGAGTGGTTAGTTTACGTTTGTTAACTAGTGACGGGGTCATAACTCAGAGCCCACGAGGACTGTGGGGGAGCCTGTCCCGTCAGGAACTCTCGTTTCTGCATCACCTCGTGTCAG
>NW_024583273.1:113576-121300 GCF_018398535.1 Haplochromis burtoni | reverse complement strand
AGCTGCTGGCCACCAGTATATCATCAAGATATACAAAAACAAAGGGCAGCCCGCGCAAGACCGAGTCCATCAATCGCTGGAAGGTTTGGGCGGCACCTTTCAGGCCAAGCGGCATGCGCAGAAACTCGAAAAACGCCAAAAGGTGTAATTACGGCGGTTTTGGGGATATCCTCCGCGCGCACGGGAACCTGGTGATATCCCCGTACCAAATCGATCTTCGAAAAAACCGAGGTCTCTGCAAGATGGGCGGAAAAATCTTGGATGTGGGGAATGGGATAACGATCGTTCTCTGTGACATTATTAAGACGGCGGAAATCCCCACAAGGTCGCCACCGACCATCAGATTTAGGCACCATGTGTAACGGGGAAGCCCAGGCACTATTCGAACGCTGCACGATGCCCAGACACTCCATGGTGGCAAATCCTTCCCGAGCGACAGCCAGTTTGGCAGGGTCGAGGCGGCGCGCGCGCGCGAACACCGGGGGCCCTACTGTAGTTATGTAATGCTCCACCCCATGCTTCGTCACCGTGCTCGAGAAAGTGGGGACAGTGAGTGAGGGAAACTCAGAAAGCAAACACTGAAAAACGTCACCCGAATCTACTGAGTTAGCATGCACCACGGGCTGAGCACCTCGAGTCAAACAGGGTAATGAGGAAAATGACACAACATCAATTAAACGTCTGTTAGCACCATCAACCAGCAGTCCGTGAGCACAAAGAAAATCAGCGCCTATTATAGGCACAGAGCTAGCAGCAACAACAAAGTTCCACTGAAAGTCACGGTCATGAAAGCAAACAGTCACCAACCTTTCACTGAAGGTTTTGATGGGAGAGCCATTAGCCGCTGTTAGCAATGGCCCGCAGCCCTCAGCTAGCCTGTCCGAGCCAGCCGGGGGAAGAAGGCTCTTCTGTGAGCCGGAGTCCACCAGGAAACGCCTCCCCGAGCGTGAGTCCTCTAAGAAAAGAAGCCTTTCCTTGCTGCCAGCGGTCGCGGCTGCTACAGAGCGCTGACATGCCCGTTTCCCTGGGTCTGGAAACTGCAAGGCGGGAGACAGCGCCGTGCCTTCGCTCCAAAACGCTGGTGATAAAAGCAAAGCCCTTTTCCGCGGTGCCGCGGTGCCGCCGTGCAGCAATTCCGGCCACCGTGGACGAGTCGGAGGGCCCCTGGAGCATCAGTGAGGGGGCGGGGGAAAACGCTGGTGAGTCCTGAATAATTGCCTGGACGCTGAAACTCCTGGTAGCCAGGAGGATGCGATCCGCCTCTTCCACAAGGGAGCGGTAATCCTTCGTGGCCAATAGCGGGGAGTTGGCAAGGCCAGCGCGCACTGGAGCCGGCAGCTGTCGGAGAAAGAGGCGGGTGAAGAGAAATCCTCTGTCATCCGCGCCCAGCAAGGATAGCATGCTCTCCATGAGCTCGAGAGCGGTGCCGTCGCCCAGGCCCGCGAGGGAAAGGAGTTTCTCGGCCCGCTCAGCATCAGAGAGGGAGTAATGCCGCAGCAGCGCAGCAGCAGCAGCGCAGCGCAGCAGCAGTAGCGCAGCAGCAGCAGCAGCAGCGCAGCAGCAGCGCAGCAGCAGCAGCAGCAGCAGCAGCAGCAGCAGCAGCGCAGCAGCAGCGCCTTGAGGGCGGCGTACTTGCCTTGGGCTGGGGGGTCCCGGAGGAGAGTCATCACGCGGCGGGTTGACAGCGGGTCAAGTGAGGCCACCACATGGTGGTATTTAGTATCGTCGGCTGAAACTCCACGAAGAGCAAACTGAGCTTCTACGTGCACGAACCATGAAGGAGGATCGTGAAGCCAAAAATCCGGCAATTTAAGCGCCACAGCAAACGCAGCCATCGGCGGAGGTGAAAGTCCGGCGGCAGCCGATGCTTCCAGGCCGGAGCTGGCTTCGTCGTCGAGCCTTAGCATGTTCGCTACAGGGGTCACCAATGTGGAGGTTAGAGATGGCACGATACCACTTTTTTATGTCCGATACCGATACCGATATCATAAATTTGGATATCTGCCGATACCGATATGAATCCGATATAGTGTTTTTTAATCAACAAAACTGTTTTTTAAATATCTTGCTGCATTTTGTATAAGTTCATACTCAAGTTTAAAACAACAACTACACTAAAGCTATTCTGTTATACCTGTATGCAAAAAAAAAATTTCATAGTTCAGCAATACTGATCAATCTAATAAACTTAAACCTACACCATCCTCCCTATTCTGGTATTTTAAAGAGTACTTAGCATAAATATTAAGCAACCTAACTAATAGGGTTCCAACTCCCAGCAACAACAAAAATAAATAAATAAAAAATAGGGAACCACCCCTCACGCTCCACCTCATGATGCTTAATCGACGTAATCAACCTTAATTTGATGCAGTGTGAAAAAAAATGCACAGAAATCAATTATTTTTCAAGAAATATTAAATAGATTCAACATCTTTCTTCAACAAAATTGCAGACTGCACAGATGGTACCTTCCCAAAGGAAAAAGTACTATAGCTTACTAGGGTATATTAGACTTAACAGTTACTATATACAAGTAATGGACTTCTATACATTTTACATCAGATTAAAACTTTGGGTGTAAGATTCAGATAAATATTAAATAATTAAAAGCGAGACATTTTAAATGAGAATAAGAAAGAAAAGTATGTCTTTGTGCCCCCTTTTCCCTGTTAATGCCCTATCGGCCCCCCTGGCTAAACTTTGCTAGATCCGCCCCTGCACAGTTACCAGCGTCAGCTACGTAGAAAAAGATCCTGGTGTAGAAAGTAATATTAAATAAATTCTAACAACAGCTGATCAAGCTTAAACGTGCTGCTGTTGTTCAGCCGCTGGTTTCCTCTTTCTGGTGCAAAGTGGGCCAAAAACAAACAAGAGAGACTCGCGACAGAAAAGCCGATCAGCTGATCATTAAGCAGTTTCATGATTGAAGTAGCAGCCGGAGAGCGAGAGGCAGTCGCTCGTTAAGCTTAACGCAGGAATGCTTTACAAACATTCAGAGATGGACTTACACACTTGCTTTACTTCTCTCGGGGATAACTTTGTCGGAGATGAAATGCCAGGTTGCTAGCGAAGCTCCAAATGCTATCCAGACCACCGACAGGTCCCGCATGCCACAGCTCGCTCTATCACGTGATGCACTACTGCTCCAGACGTGCTAACGTTCTGAGGTGAGTTACGAGCGTGTTGCAAGTTTTGTGAGGTGCTTTCGTGATATTTAATGGATCGGATTACATTTTTTATTTTTCTCCGATATCCGATCCAGTAATTTAGGTCAGTATCGGACCGATACCGATACGTAATATCGGATCGGTCCATCTCTAGTGGAGGTATGTAATAACGACAGGAGAGGTCTCAGTGTCTCACTCCAACTTTATTAACTGACTCTCAGAACTTCACATATAGTAAGCGCCAAAATCTCCACCCCAGCACTTCCCTTCAACTTGGGTGTGAGTGGAGCCACCTGGTGGTCCGCCACAGTATAGTGTTTTATTCTTGTTTTATTGCATGCTTTTATTGTATTTATTGTAGACTTGTCCAGGAGAGACTCCACCCCTCCCTGATTACTAACTTGGCACACGTGGGAGGTCACAGAGGCCCAATATAAGGAGAAGGGGAGTAGCAGAGATGGCGGAGTAGATGGTGGCAGGCAGCGGCGTCGTTGTTGGTGCGGGTTGGTCTACCAGTACGTGGTGAGGACATACAACGGCCAGTACGTGGAGAGGCAGTGAGAACTGTGCTGCTCTGGAATAGCTTGCGGCCAGAGAACGCTGCGGTGACCCTCTCTTTACAGCACCTCGGAGCGGAGAGATTGACAGGACGGCCGAAGACGCTGCCGGGTTTTCCTTGCCCCGCTCCGATTGACTGGATTTTAATTCCGTGGCTGACACCACTGGACTTTTAGTGTGTTTATGTTTTATTGGTTTTTATTGTGTGTTCTCCCTGGCCAGGGTTGTTTTAATTGCTTTTAATCTTTTAAACGGTTTTTGTGTAATAAATTATATTTTAGTGATACAGTTTTTATACTGTTCTATTCCCTTGGCTGCTCCACTGCTCCGTCCATTTTTTGGAGGGTTTCCCTCCTTTGAATAACATTTGTTAATCCCCTATTACACTTGTACAATAAAGAGAAAACTACAGACTCAAACTGGTAGAAAGTAGCAGAGGAAGGAACAGGGACTGAAGGGTCAAGAGCAGGTGGTGTCATCTGAGCCCTGGCATCATTCACCTTTTCCACAAAGAAATTTTTCCCACATGCTTCAGAGGAACGTTCCATACCGTCAGACTGAGGAACATTTAGAACAACATCAACCGTATTAAATAAAACACAAGGTCTAACAGTTTAACAAAATGATATTTAACAGATACTTTATTTTGGCATCTTTCACGGTACCCACAGTCCTCTAGCATTTGAAATGTCATATGGATGTTATATGTATATATTCAGAAAAACAGTCGCTATTCTTCCGCCTCAGCCTAAAGTCCGGGAAGAATTAAAATAAGCACAGATAGGCGGTAAGAAAAGATGCTGGACTCCCTGATATTCACCCAGGTCTCTGTTACGTAGAGGAAATCGAGGGTATTGAAGGTGAAGGTAATTGATCTTTCTGAGTTAACTAACTTCTTCCAAACCATCCACATGCCTTTTAGATATTCCTACATGACTGCTCAATTAAGTCCTATCATAATCATGCCAATACCACTCTGCCTCTAATCATTAGTCATTATTAATCTTGGTCTCTCTTTTACAGCATCTCTTTGTTCTGTCTTTCTCTCCTCACCCCAAACCAGTCGCACAGATGTGCGCCCCTCCCTGAGACTGGTTCTGTAGGATGCTTATTCCTGTTATAAGGGAGTTTTTCCTTCCCACTATTGCTCAGGGGGGTGATATGACTGTTTGGGTTTTCTCTGTTTTCTTTGTATTTTTGTAGTGTCTTTACCATACAATATAAAGTGCCATGAGGCAACTGTTATTTTAATTTGGCACTATATAAAATTGAATTGAATAAACTTAAGTGTCATTGCTGTTTGTTACAGAAATGTTCCAAAAGGTGACGTAATGAAACATGGATATAAGAAGTTGGATATTGTATTCATCAATGTTAGAAGCAAGTGGAAAAAGTGTTGAAATGAACAAAAAGGAATAATGTCTGGTTAATGTGGGAATTGAGATATCAACATACATCAGTCTGTTAGAAAGTGAAAAGAGCAAAGTGTCTTGAGAAGAGCATAGTATTCAGCAAACACGGCTGAGTCCTGACAGTGGAAGGAAGTGAAAGCTGAAAAATTTTAATAGGGAAACAACAGAATTCATAGTGGGAATAGGTCAGAGAAGAAAGTGGCAGAGAGAGAGAGAGTAAAAACAGAGAAAGGAAAAGCGAGAGAGCTAGTGTGCTATGCCCGAGGACTTGAGGCTCACACACAGAGCACAGTGCTGGCAGAGAGACAGCAGCAGAGGGGAAACTATAGAGAAAAATGGCTTCACACTCTGTGAGCAGCCACAGCTTTTCACAATGATTGCTACTGTTAACACAGGGACAGATCTGCAGTACACAGATAACAAGAGCTGAAAAGGGATTAAGAAAACTCAAACTGATCCAAGATTGAAGAACAGCGGAGTGGAGCTGGACAAACAGAAGCCCACAGAGGTGGAGGATAACATGAACTAAAGAGACAACCTGACAAAACCAAAACATTTTCAATCCCTAAAAAAAAACAAAAAAAAAACGGACACACAGGAAGGAGACTGTGACAGCTTTCTTCAGTTTTTTTTTCAAACAGCATAAATGACTTTTTGAAGACAAAACTTGAAGAAGCCAAAACTCTGGAAGAAGATAAGGACGAACCCTGGAGTATAGAAGTAATATTCTGCTCAGCAGCAAAGATGCCAAAGTCCTCCACCCATCTTGGTCAACCTGGATCAGCAGGTTCTAGAAGTCCCAGCTTAAGAAAAGAACAGCAGTTCAATCGCTCGTGCATGCTGCGGATTGGAGAGAGGCTGATGAGGGCAGGCAGTGAGAGCAACCTGGTCCAGAGACCCACTCCAGTGCAAAGTCAAAACCAGACTTCCTCATCTGGATTAGGGCAAAGGTCAAATGGCAGGACACAAACTTCAGCCCATGAGGACAAGCTCAGTAAGTGTACAAGAATAACCTCCAGCAAGGGTAGGAAGTCTTCCCTCTGTTAATCTAACTGAATGCTTTAATAACAAAATGTAACAAAAGTTATTCTCCAGATATATTTCAGAAGTAGAAAACAGAAAAACAATCTTCCAGCACAGCTGCTGTCACAAAACTGGTTTTAAATTGAAAAACGCAGTGACTTTATCCATAATGTATTTTACCAACCATCTACATGTCCTCTTTCGCTACATCCATGAATCTCCTCTGAGGTCTTCCTCTTTTCCACCTTCCTGGCACTCTATTTTCAACATCCAATATATCAACCATCCCTCTGTTGTATGGCCAAATCATTTCAACCTTGCCTCTCTAGCTTTTCTGATTTCACTTCTAATTTTGTCAACTCCGGTGACTCTCAATAAAAATCTCAACGTCGTCAACTCCACCTACACCACCACCACCTCCAGTTCAGCCTCCTGTCTTTTTGTCAGTACCACCATCTCCATACATCATAGCAGGTCTCTTTACCATCTCGTGAACCTTCCCTTTCACTCTTGCTGCTCTCCATCTGTCACAAAATCCCCGCTGACACTGGTCCGTTCTATCCTGTCTGCACTCTCTTCTTCAACTCTCCTGTGCAGTATCTGTTGCTTTGGATGGCTAATCGCACGTATCTGCCTTCAATATATCTACTCCTTGCATGTTCATCTCTCCCCATGCCTCCCTCATACACATGTATTTTCGTGTTTCTAATAATTTCACTCATGTGTAAATAGCTGTAACTGAAAAAACACTTTTTTTTTCTTGACCTCTGTAAACATGCTGCAGTGTTCATTGCCTTAATTACAGGTCATACTGAATGAAAAATCAAATATATTTTGTGAAATATTTCATATCACTCCAAGCCTCTTACTACACTCTTCATTTCTTTGCACTCCTTTCTGGCAATTGAATTGTAAAATGATGATATAACTATAGTTATCTATTTACTA
This sequence comes from Haplochromis burtoni, assembly GCF_018398535.1. Classification (NCBI taxonomy): domain Eukaryota; kingdom Metazoa; phylum Chordata; class Actinopteri; order Cichliformes; family Cichlidae; genus Haplochromis; species Haplochromis burtoni. Next base: position 114,189 of record NW_024583273.1, on the reverse strand, counting down.
TTAGCTCATGCCTGGAACACCTCACTCAGGAGGTGCCCAGGAGGGATCTGTCTCAGATGCCCGAACCATTTCAACTCGTTCCTTTCGTCTGGAGGAGTATCGGCTGTAGTCTGAGGGACTCCTGGATGGCTGAACTCGTCTTGTGAACAAGACCCTGATATACTTAAGCTGCTCCACGTTAGACTTTACCTCAGTGCTATTCAAAGAAAATAATCCTATTTCCTTAAATCCAAACAGTGGTTGCAATCTACCACTACACTGATTTCTCAGACTTTTTATCTGATTTAGTGCTCAGCTCAGATAAAATAATTATTGTAGGTGATTTTACCATCCATGTAAATACTAAAAAAGACAGCCTCGAAACAGATTTAATCAGTATTAGACTCAATTGGTTTCTTTCAAAATGTAAAAAGGCCCAACCCACTTCAGTAACACTCTGGATCTTATGCTGACATGTGGCATAGAAACTGAGCAGTTTTCCTGAAAACCTCTTTTGTCTGATCATTTCCTGATAACATTTACATTTACAATAATTGATTACACAGTAGTAGAGAATAGATTTCATCACAGTAGATGTCTTTCTGAAAGTGCTAAGTAAGTAAGTAAGTTTAAG
>NW_024583273.1:103251-111022 GCF_018398535.1 Haplochromis burtoni | reverse complement strand
CCTAGAAATCCTGTCCATCAAAATTTATGTTAATTCACAATCAAAGATAAAATCCTATTCCTCACAAAGAAAGTCTTGAATAATCAGGTTCCATCTTATTTTAATGACCTTATATTACCGTATCACCCGGATAGAGCACGTTGCTCTCAGACTGTGGGTTTGTTTGTGGTTTCTAGAGTACCAGCTTCCAGACAGACACCCTCTCTACTTTTAAGATTAGGCTTGAAACATTCCTTTTTGACAAAGCATATAGTTAAGGCAATAGGTGTAGCTCTCTGGGGGATGATGCAATGAGTGTTTCCTCTTCCTCACCCTTTTTACTCACTATGTGTTTATACATCTCTCTGCATTTAATTATTGGTTATTATTAATCTCTGGCTGTCTTCCACAGCATGTCTTTGTCCTGTCTTCTTCCACTCACTCCTAACCAGTCATGACAGATGGCCACCCCTCCCTGAGCCTGGTTCTGCTGGAGGTTTCTTCCTCGTAAATGGGAGTTTCTTCCTTCCCACTACCACCAAAGCACTTGATGTTAGGGGGTTCTTAGGGAGAAAGGCTAATGGTGTGATAGCTAAGACACTGTAATGTCCTTACCATGCAGAAGTTTGCTGGTTCTAAATTAGTGATATATAGGGATACAAAGTAAATAAACAACTTAAGCTCAAGTGCATAGAACAGAGTAGCTAGTAGTGGATGCCCATTCATTAATATCCACTTCTGAACAGACAATTGTTTTGTCTCTTGTAAGTTCATTTGGTCTGAGACATTAAAGTTCCCAAACTAGAGAATAGTTGGGTTTAGGATACTGTCCTTGAGGATCTGTCATGGGTGGAAGAAGTCTGCAGGAAAATGCCATAATTTGTTTGTGAGAATAAAGGACCCAAGGCACAAAGCACTGATGGTACATGGAAGCTTTATTTGCAATGTTTATGTTCGCACCTGTGCAGGTGCCTTGTTCCGTGCCACATCTTTCTTGTCAGGTCCCGACATCCTACTGAAGTAGGGAGGCATGACAGGGTGATGGAAAACAGCTGTGTGGGCCAGGCTTCCCTGACACCACACCCTTGAACCCATTGCTCCATTCTCGGGCTGCCACAAATGATTATTTTGATAGTCGACTAGTCACCAATTATTTTTGCGATTAGTCGACTAGTCAGATCATCATCCACTGGACGTAAAACGTACAGCTTATTGCACCAGCAGCATCTGCTCTTATATAACTATCATTAGCTTACAGCTTGAAGTGTTTAAGGTCTGTGCTAACTAAAAATAAAGACAAGATGATAGTTTATTTTTATGAAATTTGCAGATTGTTTCGGTGGAGTTTAATAAACTCCTTGCTATCTAAAATATAACAGGACACCGGAGTAAATTCTCGAGCATCTCACACTTCTGATAATCAGCTGTCTGCTTGACGTTTATTCAGTTGTGTAAAAACTATAACTTTAATCTCAGCCAAACCGATTTACTCAGGAACAAATAAAATACTGAAAAAAAAGCCAAACAACAACATTTTTCATTTATCTAAGTGACTCATATATCATGTTTAACCTGAGTAGCGAAAGACGGCGGTGGGTTTGAAAACGATTTGCCGGGAGTCCGGTGTTCTCACGGCGCTAGTTAGCCTCGCCCCCGGCTAGCTATCGAGCTAGCGGGTAACAGACGTCTCCGAAAACGTCGGAGCGCTTTTGAAAATATGTGGTGTCCTGATAAACTGAGCAGATATTTGAGGTTTACACAGCTACATTCTCGCCTGAACATATGTCAAACGTTTATTTTGTGACCCAGAAAGAATAATAAGAGTAATATTAAAACTAACTAGCTGCCGCCATTGTTGGAAACTGAGCAGGGCTGCGCTATGAATTCTGGGACACAGCTGCTTCTTCTTCTTCGGGGTTTAACGGCAGCTGGCATCCTTGTACATGCAGTGCTGCCATCTTCTGTTTCAGTCCGTTATTACACTCTTAAATCCTGCTATTATTCCTGCGTCTTTTGCGATCTCAAAGCTTCAAACGACACGTCGACTATTAAATCAGTCGTCGACGATTTTGATAGTCGACGTAATCGTGACTAGTCGACTAATCGTGGCAGCCCTACTCCACTCCTCCCCTGCAGCTGAGCTACAAACCACACCCCGCCACATAGTTATCATGTCTTTTTTGTGAGTCTTTGTGTTTGTCCCAATTCCGAGGCTGCATTTGAAGGCTGATTACATCACAGCCAGGCAGCGAAGGCTGTCCCAATTCAAATGCATCCTTCATCACCCCGGATTTCAAGGATGGGTCGGTGTATCTTTCGTGGCCCAACCTATTAAAGAATTCATAGTGCGGCCCAAGAATAACTCCAAAACATTGCTTTGGCATTGCTTGAAATAGAATCAAATGTGAAAAAAACAAAAAACAAATGAAAGCCGTAGGATAAATTTTGTTATTTATTGTATTTATGTATTTATTTTTGGCACAATAGTATAGTAACACAATAAAGATGTTCTTCTTCTGATAATGTTATCACTCTATAAATGTTATTAGAAAAACATGACACTGACACTAATAGAAAATAATTACCTAGACCAGAGACTCTGCTTTGCCAAAAGGCTAGAGGGCTTTCGCTTCATATTGTGCTACTGCTTTGAAACAGTCACTGACCCTGTCCTGGCTCATTTTTGTCTTTGCTGTAAGGGAAAATTGTGTTGGCTCAACACTATGCTACCGATGCAACCGATCAAATAAAATTGAAAAAAAAAAAAAAAAGCATAGAAAGAAAAGATATAATCTACTTTATTATTCAGTAAGTACAAGCATTTTTTTAAAGACCCACAATTACATTGATGGGCAGCAAGGTAGCTTTGTGGTTAGCAGTGTTGCCTCATAGCAAAAGTCCTGATTTCACCATGTGACCGGGGCCTTTCTGTGTGGCGTTAGCATGTTTCTCCCTATGCTTGTGTGAGTTCTCTCTAGGTACTCCGGCTTCCTCCAACAGTGCATTACCGTACTTACCACTGAAACACACTCACCCTAACCCCCTCAGGCCTATGTTAGAAGGATTTAAGGGTATCAGAACATTTCTGGTTCTGATTTCATTAGTCTTTAGTGATAGCAAAACAGAGGTCATTGTATTTGGGGCCTGGACTTGGAGCCTCTCACATCCTGTGTCAAAGCAGATGGAACAACTTTGGGGTAAAAATTGAACCAGTGCCTAAAAAGGACAAAGCAAATAAGTATGGCGAAGGGAAATATCTTTTGTTCAGCTTAGGCAGCTATCTAAAGTCAAACCTTCGATCTCTTTTCACGACAGAGAGAGATTTACATATATTTGTGATCACTCATCTTAAATATTGTAATGCAGTTTATGTTACATTTGCTGTTATGTTTCAAATGATCCAGCATGCTGCTGCTTATCTACTGGCATAAACAGTCACATGGCAGGGCACATGGGAGAGGCACAGAAATGAATTGGCAGGAATACCACAGGGGCAAAACACCTACTGGAAGAACTAGAGCTATAGAACTGTATACAATCAACAAGGCCCTGAGAACCTTCATCAGGAATTCAACGGCGATGTCACAGTCATGCCAAAACCCAGTTGTGGGACAATGGACCCATGATCGACACAGTCAGTACTGGAACTGGCAAAATTGTTTATGTATTGGGAGCAGGCGTCAGTGGAGCAGCAACAACTCAACCGGCTGCAGGAACCGCCCATCATCGCCGATGATCCCCCTAGCCCCAGAGGTCGTCTTTGAGTGCAGTGGAATGGAGCTCATTGTGCCATTTCACAGGAGCGCATTTCTTTGTATTAGTTCTGGTGGATCATGCAACACGATATCCCAAAGTAGTGCTGGTGTGCACCATTTCTGCGAAAAGTGTGGTGCTGTTTCAGGTCATCTCATCTTTCAGTAAGCATCCCGTAAGTGTTACTGATTGACCAGAGCACATTGTTCATGTCTCCCACACTTAAACTGTAGAAATTACTGGGCATTAAATATGTTTGGAAGCTGAATAAGACCATGATTCATATGTTCATTCATGAGAATGAACGCAATAGAGATTGCTGCTTTTGTTTTCAGTGCATGAGGGCACAGCCTTCATGTCTTGCACACTAAAGGACCTGTATGAATTACTGGGCATTAAATGTCTTTGGACCAGCATCTGCCAACCTCAGACTGACAGGCTGGTGAAGTGCCACAGGCCTCCACGGGGTCTTCTCCCTTTGAGTTATTGATCAGTAGGAAGCCGCAGAGCATACTGGACATTATTAAAGAAAACTGCTTATAACGCTCAAGCCCAGGGAAAAATAAAATGTACTATGTTCTGGACCTGAGAGCAAAGCTACAGAAATTGAGAAAGTTATTATGGGAGGATTTGCTCTAGGCCCAGGAACAGCAGCAGCTCCTGTCCAAAGAAGGGGGCTAGGCTCAAGCTGTCATGTTACGGCTATGTGCAGGGAAGTGAAAGCACACAGGGAACACAGCTGAGGACAATTACAGTTGACAGGACGGGGAGGACACGAAACTGAAAACGCTGACACCAAGACGTGAACCTTAAACGTAACACAGGAAGTACAAAGAGACAGCCTGGAGAGAGAGAGGGAGAGAAGTCCAAAAACAAAACGTCCACAAAAAACAGTGCCGTGCAGGGAGCAGTTCATAAATAATTCAGGGGGCCGACCTGGAGGACGGAAACACAGGAGTCCGACCGTGCGGATGGCAACAGGGGCGACAGGGCAGTTCTGGAGGCCGACCGTGCGGGAAGCAATGGCGGCAACGTGGAAACCGTTCTGGAGGCCTTCCACGATGGCGAGGGCGTCCAGCCAGCGGCCTGGAAAGTGGCCAGTGATGCTGAGGAGATGACTGTGGAAAAGCCAGCCATGCTAGACGTGGACGAGTAAGTGACGTGGCAACTGCAGGACCAGACGGCAGCGTGGCAGCTGCAGATAGTGATATTGCAGGCCGGATGGATCCCTCAGACCTTCCAGCAAAGACAGGCGGCGGCTGAAGCGGCCCATCGGACCCTCCACCAGGGTAGAAGACTAAACACAGAACAGAGGGCACAGAGAAACATGAGGGGCAAGGGATCAAAACCTAGGAACCATAGAATAAATCATAAATGAACTTTACATAATACAAAAATCACAAAGAACTGAAAACACTGGATCAGGAGACCCAGGACCCTGACACAAGCTATTTTCAGAGATAAGAAATATGCGGTTTGATGGAGGGAGGCGCAATATTTGTGGTACCACAAAGAGGTGTCACGGGGTGGAAAGGGACAAGTTATCTAAGTTTTTTTACTGTGCATGTTTTTGTTGTGTTTTATCTTTTTAATGTTTTAATATTGTACATTGGGTTATTTTTATGAGTTTTACTGCATGTTTTAATGGTATTTATTTGGTGACTTGTCCTGGAAAGACTCCGCCCCTACCTGATAATAAACTGATCACACCTGCGAGAGATCCCAGAGAGGCCAATAAGAGGGCCTGGCAGACCACAGGAAGGAGTTCGACCGAGAGGCAAGAGAGGACCGAAGCATGAAGGCACCCATGAGTGTCACGGGAACCCACGAGAGCCTGGAGTGACACGGAGGCTTAAGAGATGAGGCCTGAGAGGCCTGACGTGAGGCTTCAGGGTGAAGTCACAGAGGCGTGACACATGGCGTGACACATGAGGCCTGACATGAGGTTTGAGAGCGGCACGAAAAGAGTGACACATAAGACGGTTGGAGCTTGGCGTTCCAGGGAAGGACGATACAGCACCAGCGACTAGGGACGCGGAGCGAACAGTCGGACGGCAGTAGCAACAAGAGGCCAGCCTGTGCACTGCGGGAGAGCTGGTGCTGATTTGCAGTTTTAAAGAAGCGGCGGGCGGAGTTGAGAGCTCTGCCCACCCCGGGTAAGTCTTTGACTTATCCCCTTTTTACGAATGAAAACTGCCTGAAAAGAATAGTGACTGCCGCTCCCTCCCTTTCTCCAGCGTACCGGGACGCGGAATGCGGGGAGGAAGGCGAGGACTCCACTGGGTTTCCCTTTTACACCACTTCGCTGGATTTCTTTAGTTCTTTGTGACTTTTATACCATGCAGGATGCCACTGGACTTTTAATGTTGTGTTTTATTGATTTGTATTGTGTTACCCCTTGGCCAGGGTTGTTTTAATTCATTTTACATTTTTTAACTATTTAAATATAATAAATTATATTTTAATTATACAGTTTTTTAATCGTGTGCTTTCCCTTGGCGGCTCCACTGCTCTGTCCGTTTGGAGGAAGGTTTCCTTCCTTTAGAAAAAACACTGTGGAAATAGAAACACCTTCCCTCCATTACAGAGGCAGGAAGGTGCATCCACAAATGGATAAAAAGGCAGCCATCACATCCTATGAGCCTATGAGCCAGTTACTGAAACTCCAAAAGTTGATTCTGTTCATCTGGACGTAGCGTTTTTCAAAACGTTACGATTTACTTACCTGGTTGATTGAGAATGCATCAAGTTCCTGAAACTGTTCAAACCCTTATTTTCAACCCATAAGAGAGGGAAGAGCACTTCAGATCTGGCCCCCTCCCAAACCTCCTCGTGTATGTCCAGTGGACCTCTGACATTGTCTTTTCCTGAGCTTTTTTTTACAAACTTCCTCAACATTGATTTCAGGGTTTTGTTAAACCTCTGATGAAGTGCATCAGTTAGCGTATGGTAGGGACTTGTTTTGGCTCCAGTAAGTTCCAAAGATTTATAGATTTCCTTCAACAGGTTGGAAGTGAAGTTTGATCCTTGGTCTGTCGGGATTTCTTTTGGAATATCCACCCTTGAAAACATCTGTATCAGATAATTATCAATTTAGCAGGCTTTAACAGCTCTCACTGGGAAAGCTTCAGGATACCTCGTTGCATAGTTGCACGACTCCAAAGTGTACCATGTCCTGAACTACTTCTCACCAATGGGCTAACAATGCCCATGGCAACACAAGAAAAGTGGGTGTCTATCACAGGCACAGGGATAAGTGGTGCTCTGTCTCCTTTCCTACTTGGGGCTGTCAACTGACACTGTGGGTATGATTTACAACACTGGAGAGTCCCTGAAAATTGCTGTGGCCAAAAAAGAGAGTAGCCATTCAGGAGGTTTTCAGATGCCCGAAACGACCTGCCCAATGAATATGTCTGTGAAGGTTCTCAGTCATCCAGGTCATTGTAGTCTTTGGAGCTTGGAAAGAAAAGCGTCTGGACTTCTTTAAGTTGCTTAAAGACGTTTCACCTCTCATCCGAGAAGCTTCTTCAGTTCTAAGGTCAAATGGTGGAGAGTCCCAGATTTAAGCCGTGTGGGAGTTTCCCACTGAGAGGGACAATGGACCCCCTAATGATCCTCTACCTTTACAACTTACGCAGTCTGTAATATGTGTTGTTTCTTCAGCACATTTAGCAAAAAGGGGTGCTAAAGAGGGGTCCTCCCTTTGGAGTTGGACAATATTGCTCGGGACAACCAGTAGCTCATCAATCTCTGGTTCATGGTCAATGGTAAATGGCCTGTATTTATATAGCGCTTTACTAGTCCCTAAGGACCCCAAAGCGCTTTTACATATCCAGTCATCCACCCATTCAGGAAGTGACTCTGCAATTTCTGTCCTCTTCAGTTTCTCCTGTCTCCTCTGGATTTTGCTTTTCTTTCAGTGCGGCATTCTTAATCCTTCAAACTCAGGAATTTTGCTGTTTTCAAAAGGTAACTTACTCAGACCTGGCTCTGACTGTGGCTCCTTTATAGCTAGACCTAGTGCCTATGAGCAGACCTT